>NW_025896050.1:0-1056 GCF_002878395.1 Capsicum annuum
CAACATGCATAATCATCATATATATATATATATATATATATATATATATCAAGTAACATACATAATCCTCATATATATCTCAACCATCAAATATCAATCAACATATATATATACACATCATCAAAGTCTAGAAAATATATATATATATATATATATATATATACATACATAACTTGAACTTTCAAACAAGGATTCGTGGACTCTATGGACGAAAGGAGTCCATAGATAAACACTTGCATACCTTAGATTTCGTGGCCGAAAGAGATTGACAGAAGGAATTCTTGAATCAAAGCCTCCAATTAATTTTCCGCAATTCAAAACCCTAACTCTAACTTGATATATATATATATATAAGAGAAATGAGAGGAAAATAATACAAGTTCTCAGCTGAATGGGGTATTTATAGAGGTTTAAAAGAGTGATGAAAGACCAAAATGCCCCGAAGAAACAAATAAAACCCGAATCTGTCCTTCAGTGATCTATCCGATAGGCTGAAGTAAATTGGCCATAACTTTTTACTCTGATGTCCAAATTGGATGAAACCAATTTTATTGGAAAGAAGATTCTTAGGGCTTTTCGTTGATATATATCATCTCATACATTTCATTATGTACAAGGAGTTATGATTATTTAAATTTGATCAAAAAAATAGTCTGGCTGCAGTATTTTTTTTCTGCTGCATATTTTACTGTTCACAGTTCGATCGGAATGGTCGTAGTTTGATCGAAATGTTCGTAACTCATCGCTCGAGTGTCCGTTTTGGGTGATCCACATATCGTTGGAAAGCTTATTCGATGCTCTACGAAATGGTGGGTCGAAATCTAAGAAATGACACACAGAAAAATTATAAATTATTCTCGAAGATAGGATCCAATACGTTTACAAATAAAATTTTGATGAAAAATTTTATGGGGTATTACAGTCATATAATATTATTCTGACAAACTAATCAAAAACTTATAATCATTGGACCATGATTTCGATACAAGGCAGGCGCGTTAAAATACAAACTTATTTTAGTTAAATTATTATTTTAATTTTTTAAAGTAATTTTAT
>NW_025896051.1:0-1115 GCF_002878395.1 Capsicum annuum
TCTTTGGAAATCCACCACAACATCGCAAGGGTCTATCATAAAGACCAAATCAAATCTCTTTGGAAATCCACTACAACATCACAAGGGTCTATCATAAAGACCAAATCAAATCTCTTTCTCATTTATCAAATCATATCAATTTGTGGATTCCTAACTCAACACATTTTCGCTCAAAATATTTTAATTTTCCTCAACATCAACATGGTATCAATAACACAACATTTCATCTCTGCAAGCTTAAAATCAATATAAATCATCCCGACTCTGTGGATGCAAATCAATATTCTCAAATGATTATTCTTTCATTTCAATATTCAAATCATGACAATAGCTTTTGAAAAGCATTTAAGATCTTCAAGTCATAGTAAGATGTTGTATGTCGTAATGTGACTTAAATCATGGCTCTTATATCAAGAATCCTCAAAAAAATAATTTCATAGTAGTGGTATGCAATTTATGGCATAAAATCTCAATTCAAGAAAACAAGATAATAAGGTTATTATGTATACCAATATTGGACGATTCAAAGTTCTATAAATCATATCTTGAAAACACTTGAAATATCAACTCATGGTAGAAATATGAAATTCACCATATCAAATCATAACTTGGGAATAATAAAGTAATCATGTACATCAATGCTTAAACAATTTATATTTTTCATAACCTCATAATTCGTCATTAAAACATCTTGGGTATTTACCCACTTTAAAAAATCATGAAATTCCAATGATAAAATCAATTCTTTGGGCACAAGAATGAAAAGATATTCTTGTTCAAAACTCTATATACTAAGTTCTCACGGAATTCATGTTAAGTTCTCAAATCTTTGGAAATTCATCGATCGTAGCACGACTAAGATTATCGCGAAACTGACTCAACTCTAGACCAGCAGACTATTCCGGGCATATGTACCCCCAACAATCAATAACATAAGTAATACATAGTATACAACAACGCATACTCATATGTCCACAGGCCATCATGCACCATGCATTCATTAACACCTCACACCAATCATTTGAAGATCATATTCATATACAAGTATTGGGATCTCATGCCATTACATCGTAGATCATTCAACAAGGATGCATATGGTTAAGGAAGAATACAAC
>NW_025896052.1:0-1712 GCF_002878395.1 Capsicum annuum
CGATTTAAAAGAATTTAAAATGCATATAAATGAATTATTAGAAAAACCGTATATACAAGAAAATAATAGTAAACACAATAGTCCAGCATTTATAGTAAATAAATATAATGAACAAAAAAGAGGAAAAAGTAGAATAGTTATTGATTATAGAAACCTAAATGCAAAAGCTATGACATATAATTATCCAATACCAAACAACATATTAAAAATAAGACAAATACAAGGATATAATTATTTTAGTTAATTTGATTGTAAATCAGGATTTTACCACTTAAAGTTAGATGAAAATTCTAATGAATTAACCGCATTGACGGTACCACAAGGATTTTATGAAAGGAATGTATTACCATTTGGATATACAAATGCACCAGGTAGATATCAATATTTTATGAATAGTTATTTAAAACAATTACCTAATTGTACAGTAGACATAGATGATATACTACTATGTACAAAAACTAAAAAGGAACATTTAAAATTATTAGACCAATTTACAGATATAATAGAAAAATCGGGAATAAGTTTAAGTGAAAAGAAAGCCGAAATTATAAAAAACTAGAGAGAGTTTTTAGGAAAACAAATAGATAAAAGTGGAGTAAAAATGCAACAACATATAGTATAAAAAATAATAAATTCAAAAGAAGAATTAGACACAAAAAAAAAATTACAATCATTTTTAGAATTAGTAAACCAAGTAGGAGAATATATACCAAAATTAGCAGAAAACCTAAAGCCTTTACAAAAAAAATTAAAAAAAGATGTAGAATATAATTACAACGAAGAAAATAAAAAACAAGCCCAGAAAATAAAAATACTTTGTAAAGAATTACCAAAATTACAATTCCCAAATGAAGATAATAAACTTATATATATAGTAGAAGCTGATGCAAGCGAATATAGTTATGGAGGAGTACTTAAATATAGGTACGAAAATGAAAAATTAGAACATCATTGCCGATACTACTCAGGTACATTTAATGAAATAGAAATAAAATGGGAAATAAATAGAAAAGAATTATGCTCATTATATAAATATTTATTAGCATTTGAACCATATATTGTATATAACAAATTTATTGTGAGAACAGATAATACCCAGGTTCGCTGGTGGCTAACAAAGAAAATACAAAATTCAGTTACAACAAAGAGATTCGGAGACTAGTATTAAATATATTAAATTTTACATTTACAATTAAAGCAATTAGTACTAACAAAAATGTTATTGCAGATTACATATCAAGATAAAGCTACACAGACTGATATAATAGAAGACGATGCTTTAGAAAAGATACTCAAAACCCTAACTACGCTTTCAATAAAAATGGACAGTATGGGAAATGAAATAGAAAAGCTAAAGACTACTAAAGTTAAACTGAAGTCTAAAGCTATAAATCAGCTAACTCAGTTGTGCGCTGAGCTATGTCGATCGGAAGACATTAAAATTTCAGAGCTAAAAGGAGATGTTGGGACACTCCATAAAACCCATAACGTTTATCAATGTACAATTGCAGGTACAAGCAAAGGAGTTAGATTTTACAACATAAACATGAATAAGATATTTGAAAATTCATTTATACCAAAAATACAAAAAGACCCCTTGTACATACCCCTATAAATTACCACATATCGAGATAGTTTGAACCAAGATAAAAAAAGCTTATAACTATATAGCCCAAGGATATATAGAAAATATCTACAAAGTACAAACTTTT
>NW_025896053.1:0-1010 GCF_002878395.1 Capsicum annuum
TATGAAGTTCTAACATACTAGGAATTTTATCGAACACCTTGCATGCATTCTTTAAGGCATAGGTGGATTTCATACTTGCATTTTATCAATCCATCTAAAGATCATGTTTTCCTACTAACAACATAACTTTCATGAGATATACAGTCACAATACTATTATATAGCAAAACAAACAAACATCAACATGGGTATGATTGTATCACCACAATCAACCAAGCTTTTGTATTTTAAAGATTAATTCTTGAACTCCATGGACGAAAGGAATCCATAGATGAACACTACGCATACCTTGGAAGGGAGGTTCTTGATGATTGGCGGAGGAATTTCCTTGAAATTGGATCTTCAAGCTTAATTATGCAACCCTAGTTGTTTTTCTCTTTTAGTGCTCTTGGATGATGAGCTTTGAGATGTTAATAGGGTTTTAATGTGTTTAGAAGCTATATATTTTGTAGGGTTAAGTTTAGGGACGTGTAAGGAGTGTTAAAAGACTTAATTATCCTTAAAATAACTCAAAACGGAGTGTTTTTGGCACCTGGAACTGACTTAGACAGCGTCCAAATGATTGCTAAGCTAGGTTGGGCGGCGCCTAACCAATCGCCTATGTTTGGGTTGGGCGGCGCCTAACCAATAGCCTATCCTTATTGTCTCTCACGAAAATGGGCATAACACTTTGCTCGGGTATTGGATTAAGGAAAAATTGGTATCGTTGGAAAGCTAATTCAATTATGTACAATTTGGTGGGTCTAAATCAGCCAAAATACCATATTAACATCGAGTTATACTCGTTAAAAGATGAACCTTGTAAAATCAAACATTAAAACTTGATGGATTCAAAAACTCTTACCTTGTATTACCTTAAGTGACTCATATGAACATGCTTAATGTATCATAAGCTATCTTATCGCTAGGATACTCATTGTAAGTCATGCACTAAAATGCTACTCACAGGATAGGAGGTTTCATATGCAGGAAAAATGGTTCGTCTCCTAGCTTAGAAACATACGGGGTATT
>NW_025896054.1:0-38168 GCF_002878395.1 Capsicum annuum
TTCACACATAAAAGGTCATTTAGGCTAAAAGTGGACTAATATCAACAGCGACCTATGTTTCTTTCCTAACCGATATCCTAAAACGAAGGCAAGACCAACCGAGCAAGTTCTATATTAACACATAATGGGAACTAGGTAATATCTCACACACACATGGCACAAAGGTACATCACAAGTTACTACCTATTAGGCTCATACAATTGTTTAGCAATGGTTATCATGTCACTAGTACTAATGCTATAACAAGATGCAAAATGGTCACACAGAAATGCATATCACACAGTTATAAAACAGACCATTGGATAGGTGTTCAAAAATCAACAAAAACATATTAACTGCCTAATGTACTTGTATTTCTCCTAGTCAACTACAATATTTTATAATATATCATAATACGCCTAAACATGCCAGCTCTTCTAGGAACAAGACTCCAGGGAAAAGAGGCATGGCAACAAAAACCCAAGAGGACATCACCACCCACAAGTAGCCCCACCCTCAACTTAAAATCATGCAATATCTCCAATGCGTCAAACCAAAACAAGAGAGTTCAAAACATAACTGTGGCACGTCTACCCATTAGATTTTTCTATATATATCCCTAGTGTAGTCTTGAACTACGTTTGACCTGATTCCTGCTTCAACGGGATACGTAGAAGCTCCAACAGCTCGGTCATATAACCCTAGGAAATGGAAACTCGGATAGAATTTTCGAGAAGGAATCTCAAAAATTCACAAGAGAAGATCAACATCCAACAAAAAGGATGAAGATCAGTAAAGGCTTCAGATCCACTCAAGATGATATCATCTCAGACTACTCTAAACCTGGGCAGAAATTTTGAGGAAGGCCTCAAAATTTCCACCAAATACTAGAATATATTTCAAATTCCCCAGCACCAGAGGTTTAAGCCAAGCTCTTGAAGCCACCAATTGTGACAAAGTCTAGGTAGACTCAATTTCTGGCTATGACAGAACTATTTGAAGAACCCTCCAACAATGATGATGATTTTTGGTAATCCTCCATCAGATATAGTCAAAATCAAGAGGCAGATGTTCGTTGAGCTATTACATGACATGACTGGAAGAGATCTTCTAAAGTTTTATATAAGCTTTTGAAACTATCTTCTAAAAAATTAAGACTACTTTCAAAAATCTATATAAATCTTTTATTTAGTACTTGCCTAGACATCAATTGGGACGGAGAGCCATGGGTGGAAATCCCAACATGACGAAGTACCTGAAAGTTTGCGAGGGGCAAATCAAGGATCGAAGGAGGTGAACACTGAGTAGTTTCGCTTAAACTAATCATTTTTTGTGGATGCAGGGATCGATACACAAAAATGAGTGTCTATTTTAGAAAATCCCCAAGAAAGTCGGGAGCCATGACAGAGCATATAATGCTTAATAACGGTACTTTTGGTAGCCCAAAAATGGGCTCAACACCTATTTATCGACGACCTTTCAAATTGTCCATCTCATTTCTTGAGATCATGGAGGACAAACAAAAGTGTCTTATCTTCTTTACAAAGATTGTATTTAGAATTTTTCTAAAAAATGGTCGCTAGAAAAAGCTACTTTGTGTCTACTAATCATCTACCTTGAGTACAAGTACATATAGAAAGCAAGATGTTGATAAATGAATTCAGGTAAAGCTATTTTTAAACTACCGGAAGGACCATTATATATCATTGCCGAGAGAGCCATTGCATATCATTGCCAAGAGGGCCATTGCATATCATTGCCAAGAAGGCCATTGTATATTATTGCCAAGAGGGCCATTGCATATCATTGCCGAGAGGGCCATTGCATATCATTGTCGAGAGGGCCATTGCATATCATTGCCGAGAGGGTCATTGCATATTATTTCCAAGAGGGCCATTGTATATCATTGCCAAGAGGGCTATTGCATTGCCAATAGGTCCATTGCATATCATTGCCGAATGGGCCATCTCATACCATCGCCCAAAAAGGTTATTTAATATCTGTTGACATGCTAGACAGAAATGCTAGCATCGAGGATATCATCATCATTCAATATCTATTGACGTACTAGAAAGAAACACTGGTGTCGAGGATATCATCATAATTCAATATCTATTGACGCGCTAGACAGAAATGCTAGCATCAAGGATATCATCATCATTCAATATCTGTTGACGCGCTAGATAGAAACGCTGGCTTCGAGGATACCATCATCATTCAATATCTGTTGATGCGCTAGACAGAAATGTTGGCATCAAGGATATCATCATCATTTTATATCTGTTGACACGCAAGACATAAACGCTGGCATCGAGGATATCTCATCTTTTCATGAATTAGCATATGAATGCATCAAGAGCATGCGATTTGAAGGGACGCCTTGAGGGTCATCTATAAGTCATATATTTGAAATAGAATAGTGTGCAAGATCACCTATGATTTTATAGCATGTAGGTCATCCGTAAGCCACAACAACATCCTCACCGGATAGTGTGCAAGATCGCCCAAAAATCAATAGTTCAAAGGTTATCCATAAGTCACAACTAAATCCTTACTAGAGAATATGCAAGATTATCATATTGATACTTCCAAGGGTTCTCTATAAGCCACGTTATATCCAAGATCAATTATGTGTAGGATTACCTAAAGATTAGCAATTTGAGGGATTATCTATAAGTTATAGTATATCTAAGGTCGGATGATGTGCAGGAACACCTGAAAGCTAGAGATTGGAGGGATATCTGTAAGCCATCTCTTATCCAAGGTCGATTAATGTACAGGATTACCTAAAAGCTAGAAATTCAAAGGATATCTATAAGTCACCTCATATCCAATGTCAAATAATGCGCAAGATTATCCAAAGATTGACAATTTAAGGAAAATTTATAAATCAATTATCGACTATAACCGGAAAGGTTATCATTCCACATACAACAAGTGATATAGGTAACCAAAAGGGGTGCCACTCCAGCACAAGATAACACGGTTGTAGGTACCGTTCTGCATAAAGTATCATCGGTATCCAAAAGGGTCACCCACTTTGAAGACATATTCAACCGACAAATGTCATAATTATACAACAACCAAGAGGGTTGTTATGTTTGGTATTTCCGGTTATTTCATTCCAAATAGGCACATGAAGAGATGACTCCACTTTTCAGGCCACAACTCACGTGGAGATATGGTAAAAGACTACATACCTCTTTCGTGAATTATGTTTACCACTAATACTTTTTGCTTGAAGCATTGGTGAGAGAATCCGAGAGGATAAAAATCTCAAATCAAAACCACAGGTGCGGATGACTTCACATAGGACGCAGCACAACATGGAACTCTTTCTTAGCAGCAAAACGGGACATAGTCTAAAGAGGGACGTCAAACTCTTTGGACATGAGCTAAAGGATGATCACCACCACCATCCAACCACACCCTTGTTAGAAGGCATGTGGGTATTTCAGTATATTGTAGTTTCAGCTATACCTTCGGGATATTTCTAAACTCATACCGAGGGTAACCTTCTCTTTCTTTCAAATTCAGGTGTCAACACACTTCGAGTTTGGAAATTATGTCTAGGTAAGTTCTTGCCTATGGATGTGAAGGATCCCACACTCATGGTTAAGAGGTTACAAGCATCTTTTCCACAACTCGATCAACTTGTCACTCATCTTGAGCCAAAGATCATCTCAAAATAAAAGACTATCTCCCCTACCGATTAAGTCAAACTACAAGCAGTCTAATTCCCTAAAATATTGGGGATATGTAGGCTAAGATCTATGTAGAAAACTCGACTACATTCCAACCTCCCCCAAATCCCTTTATCTCAAGCTTCTCAATTTAACCAAAAATTCTAAAACCGTGATAGTGGGTGAATTTTCTAAAAAATCGTGCTTTAAATCAAGTTTTATGAACTACAAGTGGCCTGAATTCTCATGCAACCTGACATATGTAGGAAAGCTAATACCGAGGATTGGCTATAACTCCATCAAACTCGTGCGGGAAACCAACCTCTCTTAGAAACAAATTTGTAGTTGGACAAAAATTAAGAACGGCAATCTCCCTTTGCCCAGGATTACATGCATCCATCCTACCCAAAGGGAGGGGGCAATTGTTGACACCTAATTTTTGCCCTCATCACCTACGTTTAATCTCAAGTTTCTTCGATTTCCAAATAAAATCACAACAATTATTTTTTTTAAATAAATGCATTCTGAAATATGTATTTGGGTTAAATTTGTCATTTAAGTGATCATTACATATTTTTGTATTTACATATATGAGATTGTATAAATGATGTCATTTAAATGAATATTTTTCATCAAAATTAGACTTTTATCGATTAAACTTGAAAACCAATCCAAAGGATTAAAATCTTGGTTTAATAAATACATGTTTGATTTTATTGAATCAAGAAGCTCGGATTGAACGGGATATTAATTCATATTGAATTTAGTCAAATTTTATTTAATTCGGTCATAACCGAAATTAAATTGTCCCAAGCATAATGCTATTGACCAATTGATACTCAATTGGGCTAGAATTTAAAGAAAATTGCCTAAATTGTAATCCAAAATCCTAATTCTCAAAACACTTTACCTAGGCCCAAAAAACAACCCAAAGCCATTACAAAGGGGAGCAGCCCCTTTCCTCCTTTGATTTTTGTGACCAAGTTTAACACTATTCAGCCACTCTCAGCCCAAATCGCGATCTGACCCGGCCCAATTCCATTCTCCAGTTCAAACATAAACCATCATAAAACAACAACGACATCAACAACCTTCATCAATAAATGACATCTCTTCTCAACCATCGCAACAGTACCAATGTCAACCTGGCAATCTGACCATACCCGCGAACCTTAATAACCCGTCTCTCTCTTCAACTCGACCCATCGATTAGGCCATTTTATTTTACGAGAGTTCTAGAAACTGGACACCTTACGCACCATAACGGATCAATTCCGCGAATCTCGGGTATAGGGGTATAATTTCGTACATATATGTCACAATTTCATTGGCTCCTAGTAAAAATTCATTTTTCCTAAATCTTATTGGTCCACCAATTTCAAAATTGGTACAATTGTTGATGAACCCTTAAGCTGGAGGAGAGAATTCGAGTTTCAAATCTGAAAATATCTTTCTTTCAAGTCCCTAAAATACCTCTTGTCATCTCCTATATAAGGATGGCCCTTAGTTCTTTATGGGGGATGGATTTTTGGATTTTTCCTTTTCTTTCCCTCTAAGGTTCTCAGTGAGTAGTTCTCCCAAAATTTGAAAAAGAGAGAAAATTAGAAATTAGGGGCTCCAAATTTTTATTGAGTCATCTAGGTTTGATTCGTTAGCGGACCGAAAGGGGAAAGAGAATTCGAGGTCTTCGAGTTGACGACGACGCTACTCTGGTGGTGACTCATCTAGACGTTAGTTCGTTCTCCTATTTGCTGCTCTTTGAAAGGTAACATCCTAGTCCATTCAAGCTTTTGATTGCTTCTTCTTCATCTCATCATTCTATAGTCATGAGTAATCTTGAGATTATTCTATGTGCTGGATCTGTTTTGCCGTAGGCTGTCTTAATGTTCAATATTTTGTGTGTTTAAATATGGTGTGCACACTGTTGCATAGGTGTTCATCTAATATGGTCGTTGGATTTCCAGAATGATTAGATTCAAGAATATGTATTTGACTAGTATGTAGAATGGCCGTGTCTTGATTGAATTTGGAATGATTATGATATTCACGTTTTGTGTATCCTCCAACTTCCTGCTTAGTAAACGAAAAAATCTGGTGTTGTTCTCATATTCAATGCTAGTATGTGTCAGTTTAAACCAGTTTTGATGTGTTCTTTATGTTCATCATGCTAGAATTGTCTGAAGTGACTTCATAATTTTCTTTACGTTCCCGTGTTTAAACCTAACAGTAATCAGGATGGGATTTAGTTATGCCGCTAGACAAAATTTTGGACTTTGTTATTTTGTCTTAGCAGGCTTCCTTTCTTCTTTTGAGAAATAATTTAATTTCTTTATAATGTTTTGGGGCTTTGAAAGGATTGTTTCTTTGTAAAAGACTTAAAATAATTTTCTTGTGAATCAGCAAGTTGTTAAAGGAAAGTTTTTGCTTGTTCCTTTGTTGGATACCTGTTCGCCTGTACTTTCGCTTCGTAGAAACTACGCTCATGTCCCTTGATTCATATTATCAATGAGATTGGTGGGGTTAGTTCACAAACGATGTTCTTTAACCTAAATAAGTTTTAAAAGATAGGTTTTTTTGTTCAAAATTAGTGATTTGTTTGCTCAAACGATCTCATCCTTTGAGTTTTAGTTCGGACGAAGAGTTAGTAGAATTCTTGAGTCATAATAAAGATTTTGAATTTAGCCTAATTTCTTAATGTTTCGTCCCTTGTTCATAATAGATTGAATGAAATTGTTAATTATTTGGTCTGTGTTGAACGAACGTTTCTCAAGTCATTGTCATCCCTTCCCTCGACTGAGTGTTTTGATTCCTTATGGATGGATGTATATGTACATATATATATATATAAGCGTTATGAACTGTCATTCGCAAGGGTTCATATATATTCCTTTTCTCTTTGCAAATTATAATAAGCTATGTATGATCAATTATTAAGTTAGATAGGAACGGCTTTATATCGTGCTCAATAATTTATGCTTGGCCAGCTTGATGCAGTACATTAAGACGCGTTTGGTATTGGTTCAACGGTTTATACATGTTTGTTATTTTAATTGAGTGCGAATTAATAGTTTATTAAATTCTTGTGCACATGCTAATTCACTTTTTTAATCTTGGTTCTTGCATGCACCTGCTCCAGAGTCTAAATGGGTTCCTTCCCTTTTGTATTTTACAAGTGGCGGAATGAGGCCCCTTTCTCGAGCTAAATTCCTAGAAGAAGTCTTAACATCGGTCTCATGACATATCAAATTCAAGAAGTCTAGAAAGAAGGAACATGGGAAAAATCCCATGTTCGAAGCAGACTAAGGAGTTTCATTTTCCTTTCTTGTCATCCTATTTACATAATTATTTTCGTCCCCTATTTATTCACCTATTTATTTCTTAGTTTATATATTTCGGGCCTCGAAGTCAAAGTTGTATTTAATACAGGTACAGCAAGACTCGAGCCAAAAGATCGGAAACTAGAATTTTGATAGGTGAAGACGGGTCAAAAATCGAACTAGAATCAGACAGGGACGACAGTTTGGGCCTAAAAGCCTAAATTACTATTTCTCCCCTTACCCTTTTTCCTTTGGTTTACTTGTTTAGTACTTATTGTGAACCTACCTAAATCCCTAACTAAGTCACTAAAAAACTGATTTTGCAAAAACTTTTTCCTTAATCAACTATTTTTTCAACAAATTGATTTTCCGAAGTTAGTCAAAAGAATTATTTCAAACAGATTGGATAACCTCAAATTAGTGGACTTTTTAGGTGCCTAACATCTTCCTAAATCGTTAATAGGAACCGTTTATCTAGAATCTCTAACTTAAACGATTTTATTGTGTCGAATCGTCTAAGTACATTACAAAGGTTTCTTAATTCCTTTTCAAAATTAAGTGGCGACTCATCAAAAAGTCAAAATTTCTCCGCAAAATAGTATGGACTGATTATCCCACTATGATGCAGTCATGGATTGTTTTTCCTAGATTGTTACCTTAGCCATGCCCAATGTGCCTCCAGTCATGTGGCCGAGAAGGTTTATCTACGAGCCAACGAGGATTATATCTTATGTTTATTCTAAAGAACTTATTTTTAGGGGTTGCTAGTCTTATCTCACTTATGTTGTGATGCTAGTGTTGAGAGTCCATCGCTTGACTCTGTTCTTATTGTTGTGAGTTTCCTGATGTGTCCCCAACAAAAATGCTTAGTAATTGACTAAAGAGTGATCTTTTGAGGCAATATTGATGATTGTTGATACTTGTTGGTTATGTGTAATGGCATTGGAAATAATGCCCAAGTGATTATGCCATTGTATTCCTTTTTGGCTAAAGCTTATGTCAAGCTATTAATTATGTTATTGTGATTAGGTATTGTTTGGGCTAATGAATGTGCTATTAAATGAGCCCTTGACTATAATAATGCTTAAGAAATAAATGATGCTATTGGCTACGCTATGAATAAAAGATGTAATATGTCATGCTTTAGCCATCGCTCATACTAATATAAATTATCCTTAGGCCAAAAGTAGGCCAACGGATATGCTACTAATTAGCCATTTTTCATGATACTGCTTATGGTTATGTCCAAGGTCTAAACGACTAGATTATGGATCATGTAAGATGAGTCATTGATTATACATTGATTAAGCCATTGTTTAGGTTTCTGTTCGGACTGTTAACTATACTATTTCCCAAGTTATGATCTTTCTTAGTAATATGCTAATAAATTATATTGGAAACCTTACTTATTGTTGATATTAGAAACGATAATGTAAATGGTGCTAGAAGGCACACTTATTGACTATATACAAGAATGCTTATAGATTATATTTGGACTCATGTTAAGCTTTTGTCTAGTAACCAAATTAGTGATTATGCTAGAAAGTCTTCTTGTTGCTAATATACTAGTCATGATACTAAAGGTTCTAAAAGGTATATTTATTGACAACATGAAAAGCTATGTTATGAACCAGTGTTGATTCTGTTAGTGCTTTGTAACATTCATGCTATATATATATTCATATATCTATGGATAAATTATCCTAGACGACTAATGATGAGATATGAATGTATATTTTTCTTTACTTCTCTTTTACTTTAGCCCTCGTGGGGCTTGTTATTTACTTTAGCGCTTGTGGGGCTTGCACTTTACTTTTTCCCTCGTGGGGCTTGGCATTTACGTACTTGTCATTTACGTTAGCCCTAGTAGGGCTTGCACTTTACTTTAGCACTCGTGGGGCTTGCCATTTACTTTATCCCTTGTAGGGCTCATTATTTATTATTAATATTTATTGCATATGGTTATGATATTTTTGATACCCGGCAAGGACAGAGGATGATTATGATGATATTAATAACCGACAAAGCCAAAGAATACTATGATGCTATATTGATATCCGGTTCAATTACGGTGGATATGTTGATGATATTAATATCCGATTCAAGTCCGGGGGATATGTTGATGATATTGATACCTGGTTCATGTTCGAATGATATGTTGATGATATTGATACCCGGTTCAAGTCTGGAGGATATGTTGATTATATTGATACCCGAATCAAGTTCGGACAATATGTTGATGATATTGATATCCGATTCGAGTCCGGAGGGTATGATAATGATATAATGATGCTCAACAATGTCTAAGGATATAAATATTGATGTGCCTATATGTGCACCTACCATTTTGTATCCGGTTATCCCTATGCACGAAAATATTATATTTATTTATGTTCTTGTATATTTAGTTATAATGTTGATATTATCTGTGTCGGTTATAGTCTTCTAATGAGTTGAGGTATGAACTTGTGTAGTTGTTGATTTAATGTGGAAAGATACTTAGTGGTGGATATTTCTTAAGTCGCAAATAGTGACTAGTGAATTTGTGAATCTTAGTGATAAATAGGAATAGTGGCATTGATGCCTATAAATAGTGACAATTATTTTATTGTGGTGGTTAGTCATAGTGGGTTTAGCAATGATGATAACTAGTTACTATTGATGACTAAGTTTATAATATTGACTAGTTGTTTAACGAGGATTGTGGACTAATGATGTTAGTTAATAAGAGATGTTAGTTGAGAGATGAATAAGTGTATAAAGGGTGATTAGTGGTATTTGTTAGATGGTGACTAGTGGGATTATGTTGGCTAGAAATAAATATTGGTTAATTGAAGAATATGATCTAGTGGTGAATCTTGACTAGATGTTACTTCTGGCTAGTGAGTAAATAATGGTTTGTCATTGATCCATAAATAGTGACTAAGTGATGAATAGTGGATTGATATAGTTAGCATTATATGATAACTAGTGAAAAAGTGGTTTAGTAATAAGTGTTGGCTAGCTAATAAGGGTAAATAAGGTGTATTGATAAGATAGATACCTACATGGTGGTATGATTATGGTTAAAGTATATTGGTATATGTTATTCAATTACGATTATTGATGATAATTATGAATGTTGACAAATGATCGTTTGAAGGAAATTGTGGAAAATATAATGAGAAGTTGGTCATACATATATAAATATATATATATATATATATATATATATATATATATATATATATATATATATATTATGTCTCTTGGATGTGCTTTCCAGTGGTATGTGACATCGTGATGGGTTCTTTACTTTATGCACTGGTTGTTGTATGGGAGCCAACTTTGTACTTGTGTTTGCTTGTGATTATACTCGTGTTGATTTATGATTTCAAATCATTTATTTCTTATGTACGGCAATATTGGCATGCATTATGCCTAATGTTATATTGTTATTCTGTTACTTAATACTTGTGATGGACGACGATATTGGCATGCATTTATGCCTTATGTTATATTGTTATTCCAATATTTAAAATACTTATTATGTACACGATATTGACATATGTTGATGCCTTATGTTTTACTGTTATTTCGAATTGCATACTTATTATATACAGTGATGATGGAGATGATTCAAGTTCGATCATATGTCTTAACTTATTAAGTTTATCTTGCACTATATCATTCTTATATCATGATTTAGCTCAGTCGGTTGATGATGCCTATTGAGTACCCGTTGTTTTGGTACTCATGCTACACTTCTGTGCCTCTTTGGTCAAGATTCAAATATTAGTTATCGTCGTCGATCATGGTTTGTGCAGTGATTGAATCCGGAGATAGGGTGAGCTCTTGTTCGAGTCACCCAATTTTCTTCCCTCTCTTGCGTTCAGTCTTTAATATTTGATATAGATGAATTAATTATTCTAGACTTGGAGTTGTATTAATACAATTAGTTGTCCTTATACTAGTTCTACAAGGTTTTGGAATTGATATCTTGTATGACTGTTCATTTTGCCTAAAATCCTTATGTTAGTTGTTGATGTTCCTTAAGTTTCACCTATGTTGGACCTTTCTTACCGGATTAACTCATTGCCTTAACTCCGGGTTATGGTATTGGCTTATCTACTGGTGAAAATTGGTAGGTGCCATCATGACTCATAAATCGGTTCGTGACAACCTATTGTACACTAATTAATTTAGAATAATCACTGGTGAAAATTGGTAGGTGCCATCATGACTCATAAATCGGTTCGTGACAACCTATTGTACACTAATTAATTTAGAATAATCAAACGTTACACGTGCGAGGTACGTGCAATTAAACTAGTTGAATAAATCGAGTGACCCAAAACAATTCAGAATGAAGAATTTTAGTGCATCAAATAACAAAAATCCATGGATATACAAGGTATTTTTACCAAAAAAAAAAGTCATAATTATCTCTTGGTTTCTAGCCTAATGATTGTTAGCCAAAAAAGGAGATCATGAAATTAGGTCGGGCATCACCACAATAATAAAGGTAATTAATACACAAATAAGACCTATAATATAAAATAATGCCCCCACACTGGTATCACAATAATAACAATATCTCAAATAAACAATAATCTACATATAAACTGAACGTGGGCTACACGGTATTTCTAATAATCTCAAAATTCAAATTTCAAAACAAATACCAGACCCATACCATGTTTTACATAAATGTTTAACTATCCACCCAATCTGAAGAAAGTTAAGTCATAACCTACCTCGAATTGTGAAAATTCTAGACGGACGCTTCAATGTAGAGCCTTTTCTTCATGAGCGGTCTTGAAATGGATTAAATCTATTATAAACATAATATCTATGTCAAAAGGAGACCAACGATAACTATATTTCCTATACTTATTTCAGATCCAAAAAAAAATTGTAAATTGATCTGGAATCGAGAAAAGGGTAAGTCTGAAATTTTATTTAAGAATCATGTTTCCATATCAGGAAGAGTTTAAATTTGAAAAACAACTAAAAAGGAGTTGAAATCGGACATTAATTAAAGAAAAGTTAATCTTATAATTTACAAGGTAAAATCCCCAAAATTCAAGTTTGAAATCAAAGATACGATGTTGTTTTAACTATAAAATCATTAGAAATTGGTAAAAATAGGTTCTTAGAGATTATAATTGGAAGATTGATGAGAACTCCCTTAGAAATTGTCAAAAATCGAGCACTCATAGTCTAATAATGCTAAAAATGGGATTTTGGATGCGAAAATGATTTAAATTTTGCCCAGGTATAACATAGGCGAAAAAATCATATACCCAAGCCCACTAATGTTGAAAACTTTTTGTAGCCTTATATAAGTTTATAAAAAATAGTCATAGATTATTCAAATAAGAGGATTAAATTATTTTAAGAAAAACCTTAAATAGAGGGAACTATATTCAATTTGTTATTTCCCAATAGTCATCCCTTAACATTCTCTAGCTATTATATCATTTATTAATATCTCTAACAAAATTAAATACAAAATTTTAAATCATTGGACGAAAATGGTAAAAAAAACATTACCAGAGTTTCACCAAATCCTTAAGAAATTTATACGTGTATAATAAATACATAAATCAACGAATAAATACTCTACAAGGTATACACTCTAATTATATTAATTTTTATAACATATTAAAATTGAGCGTAAATGAACAAAAATAATATAACATTTTTACAAAAAAATTTAGAAAAATTATTAATGTATATATATTATAATTAGTATGTAAGGTGTACTCATTAAGTATATTATACAATAATTATACACTATGTATACAGTGTATATATTGTTTAAACATATTACACATGTATAATTAGGGTGTAATTATACAACAATTATATATCTATTATACACTAATTAATGTTAAATAGTCAAACGTTACACGTGCGAGGCACGTGCGATTAAACTAGTTGAATGAATAGAGTTACCCGGAACAATTAAGAATGAGGAATTTTAATGAAATTAGATAATATAAATCCAAGGATATATATAAGGTATTTTTACAATGAAAAGAGTTATAGTTATCTCTTGGTTGCTAGCCTAATGATTGTTAGCCATAAAGGAGATCCATGAATTTAGGTCTGGCATCACAACAATAATAAAGGAAATTAATAATCAAATAAGACCAATAATATCAAATAAAGCCCCCACACTAGCATTACAATAATAATAATATCTCAAATCAAGAAAGAATATACATATAAGCCCCACGCGGGAAACACGGTAATTCAAATAATCTCAAAATTTAAATTTCACATTCAATCCCCAACCCATAGCATGTTGTACATAAATGGTAAACTGTCTACTCCAATTTGAAGAAAGTTAAGTCATAACCTATATCGAATTATCGAAAATCTAGCCCAGACCCTTCAATGTGGAGCCTTTTATTCACGAGCGGTCTTGAAATGAAATAAATCTATCATAAACATAATCTTCACATCAAAAGGAGTCAAATGATAACTATATTGGCTATATTTACTTCGGATCTAAAAATAGTTTGTAAATCGATTTGGAATTGAAAAGGGTAGATCTGAAACTTTATTTAAGAATCATGTTTCCATATGAAAAGTAGTTTCAATATGTAACCAACTAAAAAGTAGTTGAAATCAAACATTAAATTAAAGAAAAATTAATTTTAGAATTTACTGGGTAAAAGACCCAAAATTCAAGTTTGAAATCAAAGATATGAAGTTGTTTTGAAGATGAAAATAATAGAAATTGATGAAAATAGGAGCTTAGAGATTACCCTTCAAAAATTGACTAAAACCCCCTTTGAAATTGAAAAAAATTGGGCTCTCAAAGTCTAATAATGATAAAAATAGGGTTTTGGATGAGAAAATGATTTAAAACCTGCCCAAGTATAACTTAGGGTAAAAACTCATGTAGCCAATCCCACTAATGTTAAAAACATTTTGTAGCCTTATATAAGTTTATAAAAATAGCCATAGATTATTCAACTAATAATTTAAAAAAAAAAAATCCAAAAATAGAGGGAACTATATTCAATTTGCTATTTTCCAACAATCATAGCTTAACATTCTCTAGCTATTATATCATTTATTATTATATATACAAAAATTAAATACAAATTTTTAAAACCATGGACAAAAATGGTAAAATAAAAACATTACCAAAATTTCGACAAAACTTTAAGAAATTTCTACATGTATAATAAATACATAAATCAGCGAATAAGCATTATGTAACGTATACACACTAATTATATTCATTTTTTTATGACAGATTAAAACTTGAGGATAAATGACAGAAAAATATTTTCATATTTTCACCAAAAATTTTAGAAAATTTATAAATGGATACATCTTATAATTAGTATTAAAGGTTTACTCGTAAATTCTATTCTATAATAATTATACTCTATGTACACAATGTAAATATTGTATAATCATATTACACAATGTATAATTAATGTCTAATATATACACACTAGTTATATACCTATTGTATACTAATAAATTTTAAATAATCAGATGTTACACGTGCAAGACACGTGCAATTACACTAGTTGAATAAATAAAGTGACCCAGAACAATTCAGAATGAAGAAATTTGATGTAATAAAATAATAGAAATCCAAGGATATACAAGGTTTTTTTACAAGGAAAAGAGTCATAATTATCGCTTGAAAAGACATGGCACTTCAGAGTGGTTTGAGTCCTAGTACGCCGATACATCTCGTTGCTAGCCTTATGTCTGTTAGACATAAAAGGAGATCCATGAAATTAGGTCAGGAATCACAACAATAATAAAGTCAATTAATATACAAACAAGGTGTATAATATAAAATAAAGCCCCCACACTAGCATCACAATAATAACAATATCTCAAATCAATAATAATATGCATATAAATCGAACGCGGGCAACACGGTAATTCTAATAATCTAGAAATTTAAATTTCACAACAAATCCCCAACCCATAGCATGATGAACATGAATGTTTAACTTTCCACCCAATCTGAAAAAAGTTAAGTCATAACCTACCTCGAATTGTCAAAACTCCAGCAAGACACTACAACATGGAGCCTTTTCTTCATGAGCACTCTTGAAATGGATTTAATCTATCATAAACATAATCTCTATGTCAAAAGGAGACCACCGATAACTATATTACCTATATTTATTTTGGATCCAAAAATAATTTGTAAATAGATTTGGAATCAAAAAGGGTAAATCTGAAATTTTATTTAAGAATCATGTTTTCATATTAGGAAGAGTTTAAATTTGAAAACCAACTAAAAGGAGTTGAAATCAGACTTTAATTAAAAAAAATTAATCTTAGAAATTATCGAGTAAAAGCCCAAAAATTCAAGATTGAAATCAAAGATATGATGTTGTTTTGATGATAAAATCAATAGAAATTGGTAAAGATAGGTGCTTAGAGATTAAACTTGAAAGAATGATGAGAAATTTCTTAGAAATTGTCAAAAATCGAGCACTCAAAGTCTAATAATGGTGAAAATGAGGTTTTGGATGAGAAAATGATTTAAATTCTGTCCAGGTATAACATAGGCGTAAAACTCATGTACCCAAGCCCACTAATATTAAAAACATTTTGTAGCCTTACATAAGATTATAAAAAATAGTCATTGATTATTTAAATAAGAAGATTAAATTATTTTAAGAAAATCCTTAAAAAGAGGGAAATATTAAATTTGTTATTTCCCAGCAATCATCCCTTAACATTCTCTAGCTATTATATCATTTATTATTATCTCAAAAAAAATTAAATATAAAATTTAAAATCCTTGGACGAAAATGGTAAAAAAAACATTACCAGAGTTTCACCAAAACTTTAAGAAATTTATACGTGTATAATAAATACATAAATCAACGAATAAATATAATACAACGTATACTCTCTAATTATATCCATTTTTATAACATATTAAACTTGAGCGTAAATGACAAAAAATAATAGCATATTTTCACCAAAATTTTTTGAAAATTTTTAAATGTATATATCTTATAATTAGTATGTAACGTGTACTCATTAATTATATTATATAATAATTATACACTAAGTATACAATGTATCTATTGTTTAATCATATAACACAATGTATAATTAGGGTGTAATTTATACACACTAATCAAAACTTATTGTACACTAATTAATTTTAAATAATCAAACGTTATACGTGCGATGCACGTGGGATTAAACTAGTTGAATAAATAGAGTTACCTAGAACAATTCAGAATGAAGAATTTTAATGTGATTAAATAATATAAATCCAAGGATATACAAGGTATTTTTATAAAGAAAAGAGTCATAACCATCTCTTGGTTGCTAGTCTAATGATTATTAGCCATAAAGGAGATCTATGAATTTAGGTCCAGCATCACAACAATAATAAAGTAATTTAATATTCAAATTAGGCCAATAATATTAAATAAAGCCCCCACACCGGCATCACAATAATAATAATAATATCTCAAATCAAGAAAAAATATTCATATAAGCCCCACGCGGGCAACACAGTAATTCTAATAATCACGAATTCAAATTTCACAACAAATACCCAACCCATTGCATGTTGTACATAAATGGTCAACTTTCTACCACAATCTGAAAAAAGTTAAGTCAGAACGTACCTCAAATTGTCGAAACTCTAGTCAAGACCCTTCAACGTGGAGCCTTTTCTTCACGAGCGGTCTTGAAATAGATTAAATCTATCATAAGCATAATCTTCATATCTAAAGAAATCCAACGATAACTATATTGGCTGTATTTATTTCAGATCTAGAAATAGTTTGTAAATCAATTTGGAATTGAAAAGGGTACATAAATAATTTTATTTAAGAATCATGTTTCCATATCAAGAGGAGTTTAAATATGAAACCAACTAAAAAGGGGTTGAAATCAGACTTCAAATTAAAGAAAAATTAATTGTATAATTTACTAGGTAAAAGCCCCAAAATTTAAGTTTGAAATCAAAGATATGAAGTTGTTTTGGAGATGAAATCAGTAGAAATTGATGAAAATAGGAGCTTAGAGATTACCCTTGGATGATTTGTGAAAACTCTCTTTGAAATTGAATAAAATCGGGCTCTCAAAGTCTAACAATGGTGAAAATAGGGTTTTGGATGAGAGAATGATTTAAAGTCTGCCCAGGTATAACTTAGGGGAAAAACTCATGTAGCCAATCCCATTAATGTTAAAAACTTTTTGTAGCCATATATAAGTTTATGAAAATAGCCATAGATTATTCAAATAATAAATTAATTTTTTTAAAATAATAAATTCTAAAAAACGAGGGAACTATATTCAATTTGCTATTTTCCAACAATCTTCTTTTAATATTCTGTAGATATTATATCATTTATTATTATATCTAAAAAATTTAAATAATTTTTTATAAAATATTGGACAAAAATGGTAAAAAAAAAAAAAAAAGCATTACTAGAATTTCAAGAAAACTTTAAGAAATTTATACATGTATAATAAATACATAAATCAGTGAATAAATATTATATAACATATACACACTAATTATATTCATTTATTATAATATAACTTGAGCATAAATGACAGAAAAATATTATCATATTTTCACCAAATATTTTAGAAAATTTATAAATGCATATATCTTATAATTAGTACGAAAGGTGTACTCATTAATTATATTATATAATAATTACTCCCTGTGTACACAATTTAAATATTGTATAATAATATTACACGATGTATAATTAGTGTCTAATATATACACACTAGTTATATACCTATTGTGTACTGATAAATTTTAAATAATCAAACGCTACACGTGTGAGGGAGTGCAATTAAAATAGTTGAATAAATAGAGTGACCCAGAACAATTCAGAATGAAGAAATTTTATGTAATCAAATAATAAAAATCCAAGGATATACAAGGTTTTTTACAAAGAAAAGAGTCATAATTATCTCGTAGTTGCTAGACTAATGATTGTTAGACATAAAAGGAGATCCGTGAAATTTGGTCGAGCATCACAACAATAATAAAGTCAATTAATATACAAATAAGGTCTATACTATAAAATAAAGCCCACACTGGTATCACAGTAATAACAATATCTCAAATTAACAATAATATGCACATAAACCAAATGCGGGCAATACGGTATTTCTAATAATCTAGAAATGCAAATTTCACAACAAATCCTCAACTCATAGTATGTTGTACAAGAATGTTTAACTGTCCACCCAATCTGAAGAAAGTTAAGTCATAACCTATCTCGAACTGTCAAAACTCAAGCAAGACACTTCAATGTGGAGCATTTTCTTTATGCACCGTCTTGCAATGGATTAAATCTATCATAAACATAATCTCTATGTCAAAAGAAGATCATCGATAACTATATTTCCTATATTTATTTAGGATCCAAAAATAATTTGTAAATCAATTTGGGATCGAAAAGGGTAAATCTGAAATTTTATTTAAAAATCTTGTTTCCATATTAGGAGTAGTTTAAATTTGAAAACCAACTAAAAAGGAGTTGAAATCGGACTTTAATTAAAGAAAAATTAATCTTATAATTTATTAAGTAAAAGCCCCAAAATTTAAGTTTGAAATCAAAGATATGATGTTGTTTTGATGATAAAATCAATAGAAATTGGTAAAAAAATAGGTGCTTAGAGATTAAACTTGGAAGATTGATGAGAACTCCCTTAGAAATTGTCAAAAATCGAGCACTCAAAGTCTAATAATGGTGAAAATGGGGTTTGGGATGAGAAAATGATTTAAATTCTGCCCAGGTATAACATAGGCGTAAAACTCATGTACCCAAGCCCACTAATGTTAAAAACTTTTTGTAGCCTTATATAAGTTTATAAAAAATAGCCATTGATTATTCAAATAAGAAGATTAAGTTATTTTACGAAAATCTTTAAAAAAGGGGAACTATATTCAATTTGTTATTTCCCAACAGTCATCCCTTAACATTCTCTAGCTATTATATCATTTATTATTATTTCTAAAAAAATTAAATACAAAATTTAAAATCCTTGGATGAAAATGATTAAAAAAATATTACCGGAGTTTCACCATAACTTTAAGAAACTTATACGTGTATAATAAATACACAAATCAACGAATAAATATTTTACAACATATACCCTCTAATTATATTAATTTTTATAACCTATTAAACTTGAGCGTAAATGACGAAAAAATAATATCACATTTTCACCAAAAATTTCAGAAAACTTATAAATGTATTTATCTTATAATTAGTATGTAGGGTGTACTCATTGATTATATTATACAACAATTATACACTACCTATACAATGTAAATATTGTATAATCATATTACACAATGTATAATTAAGATGTAATTTTTACCCACTAATTATTTTTAAATAATTAAACGTTACACATGTGTGGCATGTGTGATTAAACTAGTTGAATAAATAGACTGACCTAGAACAATTCAGAATGAAGAATTTTAATGTAATTAAATAATATAAATCCAAGGATGTACAAGGTATTTTTACAAAGAAAAGAATCATAATTATCTCTTGGTTGCAAGCCTAATGATTGTTAGCCATAAAAGGAGATCCATGAATTTAGGTTTGGCATCACAATAATAATAAAGGAAATTAATATTCAAATAAGGCTACTAATATCAAATAAAGTCCCCACACTAACATCACAATAATAAAAATATCTCAAATCAAGAAAAAATATGCATATAAGCCCCACCCAGGCAACATGACAATTCTAATAATCTCCACATTCAAATTTCACAACAAATCCCCCACCCATAGCATGTTGTACATAAATGGTCAACTGTTTACCCTGATCTGAAGAAAGTTAAGTTGTAACCTACCTCGAATTGTCGAAACTCTAGCTCAAACCCTTCAACGTGGAGCATTTTTTTCACGAGCGGTCTTCAAATAGATTAAATCTATCATAAATATAATATTTATATCAAAAGGAGCCCAACGATAAATTTATTGGCCATATTTATTTGGGATTCAAAAATAATTTGTAAATCAATTTGAAATTGAAAAGGGTAGATCGAAAGTTTTATTTAAGAATCTTGTTTCCATGTCAAGAGGAGTATAAATATGAAACCAACTAAAAAGGAGTTGAAATCGGACTTTAAATTAAAGAAAAATTAATTTTATAATTTATCGAGTAAAAGCCCCAAAATTCAAGTTTTAAATCAAAGATATGAAGTTGTTTTGAAGACGAAATCAATAGAAATTAATGAAACTAGGAGCTTAGAGATTACCCTTGGTTGGTTGATGAAAACTCTCTCTGAAATTAAATAAAATCGGGCTCTCAAAGTCTAATAATGCTGAAAATAGGGTTTTGGATGAGAAAATGATTTAAATTCTACCTAGTTATAACTTAGGAGAAAATCTCATGTAGCCAATCCCACCAATGTGCAAAACTTTTTGTAGCCATATATAAGTTTATAAAAATAGCCATAGATTATTCAAACAATAAATTATTTTGAAAAAAAAAACCTTAAAAAGAGGGAACTATATTCAATTTATTATTTCCCAACAATCATCCCTTAACATTCTGCAAAACCCTGTAAGATCCTATCTCAATTTAGCTAACCATTTTATGTAAAAAGAGGTCCAAGAGCTAAAAAATTTCACTAAATGTTAGGACTTAGTCATTTCTATATCTCCTAAACTTTGATGATTTTATTTTTGACCTTTCCGGCTTTGGAATGTCATTTTTAAAGTTGATTCATGATCAAGGATATCATAGGTGCATCTCGTCTGAGTTTCAAATTTTTTGAACGAGTGTAATGGTGTGTTTGGATTTCCAAAACAGAAGTAGCACCAAGATAAGCTTGCGGCGCGCGCTCCATTTCACTCATAGGGGTGCCCGCAATAGAGCACGTGGCACGCAGTCCAGTTTGGCGAATTAGAGCTCGCGGTCCAGTTCACGGACTAGAGCCCGCGGAGCATGCTCCATCGCGCACCCTTATTTTCCAGGTTTATTTTCATTTTCAAGGGCAATTAGGTCTTTTTCCTTTACTTATTTCATCCATAACACGGGATTGAGGGTCCTAAAAGTATAATTTGATATCCTAATTCACAAAATCCTCTCAAAAGAAGGCATCCTCTCTCAAGAATAAACCCTAGCCTCCTAAAAAGAATCAAGGAAATTCAAGCTCAATTTTCAAGAAAACCATCAGGAATCTTCACGAATTCTTCAATTAAGGTATGTGTGATATTCATTCATGGGTAATTTTAACCCATGGAGTCCAAGAATCTATTTTGAAGTTTAAAGCCATGATTTTTACATATTAGTATGAGTTATCTTCAAGGAGCTATTATGAACTTTGATTTCAATTATGTTTACTATGTGTTTTCGTTGGAATTTGCCCTTAGGCATGATTGAATGGTGATTTTTGCATGTTACATACTCAACCCATGATTTTAGTATTGTGATTATGTTATTATCACATGATTTAACTATTACCATGCTTTAACTTATGACCCTCGTATGTTTGATGAAATGCCTAAGTGTTGAATGTTGAACAAGGATTCCCCTCTATGGTTTCAAAGTTTTCTTGTGGTCCTATTGTTATTGATATCGAGTCCTGGGGGTTATGAATATAAAAAATATAGCTATTTACTTAGTCTAAGTATTTTCAGAATGGTTTCAGACAAGTATGAGCATTGTCAGTTCAGTCAGTTATTATGTTAGTTAAACTTAGATCAGTTCAGTAATTAGTGTCAGTTTAGTTTGGAATAGGATTCAGCACCGAGCGAACCTAGGGATGGGGGTTCACCCACCAGTTTAGGGATGGTATTCTCTCAGGATCGCCTGCCAACTTAGGAATGATCTCAGGGGTCACCCGCCAGTTTAGAACTGACCCCACAACCATTATTAGTGCCCATGGAACCATACTTGCACCCTTCCAACTGAGATAACAGGTTGGACCCCTATCAACTTAGATTTGGGGCATGTCGATTAGATGATACCTCCTATAGTTTCAGTCTCAGTTCAGTTTTAGTATAGAATTTAGTTTCAGGTTTTTTTGACCATAGCATACTGTTATCAGTTATTCAACTATCAGTATTTTAGTATTTCAGTCTACAGACTAATGCAGAATTAGGTTATATGCTTGGTCACGCATTCTCAAATTTTTCAGCTTTCATGTATTTAAAATCAGTTATCTTATGCTATTCATTAATTCATTATCTCATGCATATAAACCCATGTATTTCAGCCTAACCTCATCTCGCATGCCAGTACATTCAAAGTACTGATCGTATATAATTTCTTTGCACTATGATGTCTTATATCATAGGTTCAGATGCAAAGTTTCCTAAACGCGCTTAGACAATTCATCTTATAAGTAACAGCAGTGATGAGTCCTTATGTTTCAAGGACCTATTATGTTTCTTTCAATATTTCCTTTCAGTTATTCCATCGGAGTTAGTTGGAGGATTGTACTATCAACTCCTCAATCAGTTTAGAGGCTTTCAGACACTTTAGATAGTCAGTTAGTTTGTCAGTACTATCAAACAGATTTTAGTATTTCCATATATGTTTTAGTTTTGTGGATTCAGTTGTATCATTTTCAGAACTTAATACTTTATGGTGTTTTTCAATTAATTTTTGCACATGTCATTATTGTTAATTTTATTTAGTGCTCACAGCAGGTACCAGCTCATGGGTTAACTTGTGGTCACTTATGCTCGTATGCACAGTGTGGCATCTAGGGTGTACTCCCGGAGCGTTACCTACTTGGTATCAGAGCTTAAGGTCTTACTATGTCCTAGAGATTTTAAAAGCCGAGTTAAGTAGAGTGTTGTGCATGTGTGTGAAATGTGCCACACTTTTGGACAAGAGGCTACAAGACGTTTTAAGAAATATTTCCCTTCCTTCAAGTATCAAATCGTGCTATTAAAAGGTTATCTAAGAAATTTATACAGATTCTCATCTTTCTTTATTCATGCCAGCTCATCCTTGTTTTCAAAGTAATAGAAATAGTCAAGCTCAAATCCCTACAGATAGGGCTTTCTCAGATAGTCCACACAGACAGTTATGGGATTGCATGCGGAATTAAAAGGATCCCATCTGGTTCCTTATGTTTGACACTTTGAAAGTGTTTGTCCATGTACATGAAAATCGTGCTCTAAGCTAATGTCATATGTTCTTTTAGATCCCTTCTCAGAATCCTATGGTAGCATATGACCAAAAGTTAGAAGCATGAACCCAGAAGTTTAGCAGTAGTGAAATAAGGATAGTATTATCTGGATTTAGTAAATTTTGTATCCATGGGGATAGTTGTATGAAGGTGAATTAGTAGGCTTGAAATAGTGCGTGCAAGAATTTAAATTGTTGATTTGAAATATAAGTATAGAGATGTGATATTAGTAGGCTATAAAGGAAGTTAGTATGGTTCTTTTAGAGTTTGAGAATATCCATGTTAAGTATTAGAAGCTAAGCTTGAATTTTTGAAGGCTGAGCTAGTAGAAAGTAGATTTGAAGCACAAAATGGTACGAAATCATGGTATGGTGAAGCTCTTGAAAATTTTAAGGTAGTCAGTGTTTAAGTTGTTGCATAATGGTTGTTGGGGTTATAAAAAGCTAGAAATTTTTATATCAAAAGAAAGTACCAGTAGTGGGTTTTACAAGATCAGTTATAGTCTCTCAGGGTGAGTTATCATTTATGTGCCTTATTATACCTCAGAATCTAGTGTGAAGTGGTGACAATTTAGTTTAAAGCTTATGCCCGCTGATATAGGATGATGGCCTTAGGCTAAGGGGGAGATGATGAGACCAGTAACTAAGTCAGGCTCTCAGGTTGTAGTAGTGATGCCAGGGTGATGTAGAATATTAATAGGGAAGGAGATTCCCAACCTATTCTGATCCCAATGCAAGGTTTTCTACTTCAGTCATCACGATAGCTACTTATGCCTTACATTCAGCTCTATGATCATAACTCATATTCGTGTACCTTATGGAAAATCATATACTCTCTCAATTCCTAGTATGGGGAGTTCTAATCTACTCAGCAGTACGAATCATGCTCCATGAACTCAGGAACTCCTAACTCAAGTTACGCAGCTCATGACTTATATACTTATGCTTTATAGTATGTTCAGTTCCAGTACTCATGCTACACTATTAATGATCAGCGAACTTCATACTATGTCATGTATATCCTTAGTTTTGATCTATGTAATAAATCTATAATATTGATACTCTATTCCTTAGGCCTCAGTAAAGTGTCGAGTCCGGCATAGTATCTTTTTATGTTTTAGGTCCTTATGTTCTAACTTTTCAGTGACTTTTCCTTATGTCAAGCTAGCGATGATGAACAATTGCTTAGATGGGAGAGAGTAAACATTTCTTGCTGATGAAAGATTATTGTATTTTTATTTTAGCTAAGGTTGTAAGTGTGAAGTAAGATTGAGGCTAAGTTTTTGGTATATGTCATGGTTAGTTGAAATTTTATGCGTGCTTTCTGGGGTAGTGTATGGAAGTTGTTAATGATAGAGGTTTAGAGGATATGAGGAACATATTTTTATGGGTGTTTGTTTAGATGGGCATATTTGGATATAATGATATGTATGAATATCATGTTTGCATATATGTGGATGAATGCACTGCACATAGTGAATGTCTGGTAAAAGGTTGAATGTAGTTGCTGAAGTGATAATAAGAATTATTAATGAGATCAGGATTTGTGAAAATGCAGCGTGTGTTGAATTCATGATTCAGGCTAGTATTGCAGTGTTATGTGTGCACTTTGTAGATTCGAGTAGGCTTGATCATAGTAGAGAATTCAGTTCAGCTCACACTTCTGTAGATTGGGTGATCAGTGTCCATGTGATTATTTTTAAGTAGCCTCAAGTGAAATACTGTTGTGAAGTGGAATGTATAGTTGAGTATAATCTTTTAGTATAATTTAGTTCATTTATACAACAATTTAGTTAGTAGTCAGATAGACAAGTTCTTATGGTTTTTCCATCTTTTGATCTAGTCTTACTATGTGATGTGTCATAAATTTTGCCATTCCAAAGATAGTTTATCCACATCCATGTAAATTGTGAATCAAGTTCAGTCCACACATCATGTTTTAGATTCCAGATATTCAGTCATGATTCAGTTCATAAGTGCCCCGTGCATCATCTCAGTCTTTCCTTAGTATTTCAGGCATGTCATGTATCTTGTTTCAGACTCAGCCATGTAATCATGTTTTCAGTTTTGCATGTTTAGTATTAATCTCAATTCCTCAGTATTCTCAGCTTAATCAGTCTTATTTGAGGATGAATGTTCCCAAGAGGGGGATATTGTAAGACCCCGTAAGATCCTAGCTTAATTCAGCTTACCATTGTATGTAAAAAGGGTTCCAAGAGTTAGAAAATTTCACTAAGTGTTAGAACTTAGTTATTTCTAACGACCCTAAACTTCGATGATTTTATTTTTGACCTTCCCGGCCTTAGAATGTTGATTTTAAAGTTGATTCATAATAGGGGATGTCATAGGTATATCTAGGGTGAGTTTTAGAATTTTTTGACAGGCATAAGGGTGTGTTTGGATTTCCAAAATAGTAGCAGCATCGAGATAAGCCTGTGGCGTGCACTCCATTTCACCAGTAGGGGTTCCCGCGACAGAGCCCGTGACACGTGGTCCAGTTCAGTGAACCAGAGCCTGTGGCGTATGCTCCATCACATGCTCTTATTTTCCAGCTTTTGTTTCCATTTTTTCAAGGGTAATTGGGTCTTTCCCTTCACTCAATTGGTCAATAACACGGTATTTAGGGTTCCAAAAGCATAATTTACTATCCTATTAAAAAAATCCTCTCAAAATAAGGCATTCTCACTCAAGAACAAACCCTATCCTTCATAAAAGAATCAAGGAAATTCGAGCAACCATAAAAAATCTTTACGATTTCTTCAATTAAGGTATGCATGATGTTCATTTATGGGTCCTTTTCTCCCATAGAGTCCAAGAATCCATTTTCAAGTTTAAATCCATGATTTTTCCATGTTATTATAAGTTGTCTTCAAGAAGATATGATGAACTTTGATTTCTATTATGTTTACCATGTGTTTTCATTGGAATTTGCCCCTAGGCATGATTGAATGGTGAATTTCGCATGTTACATCCTCAACCCATGATTTTAGTATTGCAATTATATTATTATCAAATGACTTAACTATCTTCATGCTTTAACTTATGACCCCCATGTGTTTGATGAAATTCCTAAGTGTTGAATGTTGAACAAGGATTCCCCTCTATGGTTTCAAAGTTTTCATGTGGTCCTACTGTTATTTCTATCGAGTCTTGGGGGTTATGAATTCCCAAATTTAGCTATTTACTTAGTCTCAGTATTTTTAGAATGGTTTCAGCAACGTATGAGCATTGTCAGTTCAGTCAGTTATCATGTCAGTCAACTTAGATTAGTTTAGTAAACAATGTCAGTTTAGTTGGTAGTAGGATTCAGTACCGAGCGAACCTAGAAATGGGTGTTCACCCACCAGTTAGACTGGGTCCTTAGTAGTAGTCCCTAAGTTCGATAACTACGTAGCCAGCGTAGGATTAAGAGATGTCACCCGCCAGTTTAGGGCTAATATTCTCTCAGGGATTACCCGCCAGCTTAGGACTAATCTCAAGGGTCAACCGCTAGTGTAGGACTGACTCTCCAACCATTGTTAGTGCCCGTGGCATGACACTAGCACCCTTCCAACTAGGGTCATAGGTTGGGCCCCTATCAGCTCAAATTTGGGGCATATCAGTTAGATGATACTTCCCACAGTTTCAGTATCAGTTCAGTATTCAGTATATAATTCAGTTTCAGGTTTGTTTGACCATACCATACAATTATCAGTTATTCAGCTATCAGCATTTAAGTATTTTAGTCTACGAACTAATTCAGAATCAGGTTATGTACTTGGTCACGCATTCTCAGATTTTTCAGCTTTCTTGCATTTAAACTCAGTTATCTCATTCTATTCATTAAGTCATTATCTCATGCACATAAGCCCATGTATTTCAGCCTAACCTCATCTCTCATACCAGTACATTCAAAGTACTGATCGCATATATTTTCTTTGCACTATGATGTCTTATATCATAGGTTCAGACGCACAGTTTCCTAAACGTGCTTAGACAGTTCATCTTATCAGTAGCAACAGCGGTGAGTCCTCATGTTTCGAGGACCTATTATATTTCTTTTAATATTTCCTTTCAGTTAGTCAGTCAGAGTTAGTTGGGGGCTAGTCCCATCAACTCCTCAGTCAGTTTAGAGGCTTTTGGACACTTTAGACAGTCAGTTAGTTTGTCAATCCTATCAGTCAGATTTAGTATTTCTCCATATGTTTCAGTTTTGTGGATTCAGTTGTATCATTTTTAGAACTTAAAACCTTATGGCATTTTCAGTTAATTTTCGCACATGTCATTATTATTAGTCTTATTCAGTGCTCACAGCAGGTACCGGTTCATGGGTTAGCTTGTGGTTACTTGTGGGCGTAAGCACCGTGTGACGTCCAGGGTGTATTCCCGAGGCGTTACATATTCTCTAGCTATTATATCAATTATTATTATATCTAAAAAATTTAATTATAAAATTTTAAAACCTTGGACAAAAATGGTAAGAAAAAAACATTACCAGAATTTCAACAAAACTTTAAGAAATTTATACACGTATAGTAAATACATAAATTAGCGAATAAATATCATATAACGTATACACACTAATTATATTCATTTTTTATAATATAATAAATGACAGAAAAATATTATCATATTTTCACCAAAAAATTTAGAAAATTTATAAATGGATATATCGTATAATTAGTATGATAGGTGTACTCTTTAATTATCTATCTATATCTAATAACAGATGCAAAACTGCCACATGTCTGCACCAAAAAAAAAGGTATTAAAAATTTAAAAATAAATTAAAAATAAAAAATTAAAATAACATATTAAAAAGCATTAACTGCCATTATTAAAAATTAAAAATTAAAATAAATTTAAAAAGTATTAACTGTCATTATTAAAAGTTTAAAATTTAAAAGAAACTTATTATTTTAATAAATCTAAATTTAAAAAGACCTTAATTTTTATTTTAATAGCATATGCAATTTAATACTTTTAATTACGTGAGAATTTATAATCATTACAATATTATCTTTGCTGTTAAAAACTTATTAAAAAACAAAAATATAGTTAAATAAATTATTGTAAAAAATTATCGTGTTACCAAAAATTAGTATTTAAAATAAATAAATCTGAAACAAAGAAAGAATAAAAGAAAAAAAAATAAAACTATCCTACAGGTCCTTACTCCGTACCCTCCGTTGCATTCCCATCCCCACCCCCCATCCCCACTCCCACCCTCACACGTACTAACTTACAATCACACAAGATGGATTTTGATTTATTTTTTGAATCCTTAACAGATTAATTCAATAAATAAAATAGTATATTTATATTATAGTATATTATATTACAATATAATAAGAAATGTGATATTCAAATCATATCTTTAATTTATTTATTTATTTTCAAATATTAAATTCTAATCCTTATTACTTATTATTTGGTATGACTTTTAATTTTGAATTTAAATCCTATTTGGTTTAGACTTTTTGATAAGAACAACTCAAATTTTTCATACTTTTAGGATCAGTTAAAAGTCTTTCATACTTTTTAAACTGTTCACAATACATGTAGCCAATAAATTTTAGGCCACTACATCAACCTCTTAAAAACCATTTGGAAAATAACATCATAAATACTTATTTGGCTGCTTCTCACAAATAGTTTCGACTCTCCGTCAAATGGCCACCGACTCTTTCATCATGTTGTTGCTTGTTGTGGGTAATTCTCAAATATAGACCCAAATTAGGGTGACTTTCAAATCGTAGCCCCAAATAAAAAGGCTTTGTTAAAATAGCCTTTACTTGTTAAGCTATATTCTTTTAGACGAAAATATCCTCCTGCAAAATATTCTTGGTTTAAATCTCTTTCTTTTTCGCTTTCTTCCAAATTCCAGAACCGACCTCCAAACTACTGCTGTTAAATCGCTTTCTTCTAAATTCGAGAATGGACTTTCACACATACACAGAAACGACTTTAGCCGTAAGGTTTCTTTAGGTATGAATTTCATCATCACAATTCATTGTGATAATTTTATCTTATTGATGCATTGTGGTAATTTTAGCTCATTATATAATTAGCATATTGATTTGATTTTTGGGGAGGTGAACGTAAGCTGAACTTGGGATATGTTGTTGTTGTAGTAACATATTTACCATTGAGGAATTTCATCGAACAGATTATGAGGAGTTTGTTATTGCGGTTATAATTGTGTTTGAGTAGTTGTGGGGGGTTGGTCTTGGAGGGAAAGACCGTTAATATGGGAGTTAACGTTGATCGCAACATATTTTGGGAAGGCCAAACGTATAAGGTCAAGGTGGTATAAGAAATTAGTTCTAAGTATTTCAAACTACTGGTATAATTAGCATTGATAAGGAATTGTGTCGAACATGTTGTGGGGAGTTTGTTATTGCGATTATAATTGTTTTTGAGCTGTTGCAAGGGTTTGGTCTTGGAAGAAAACACTATGTTTTCCTTTTCGGATGAATCCAACCAATGATTTAGAGATTAAAGAAGCACTAACTTGTTGTTTCTAAGAGAGAGATCCTTAGCTATTAGCTTGTATAACATAGAGCAATAGGCAATAGGTTTAAACTCTCCAATGGTAGTAGGATTTTACATTTTAGGTAATAAGGTTACTATTATACAACTTTTTAGTGTTAAAATAAATCCTTCATTGTTGAACATGCGTCATATTTATATTCATTGACCATTTATTGTTGAACCATGCTTACCTAGATATGATGGAATAATCACCAGTTTTTCTTGCAACTTCTTTTGTCTTAGTATCCCGTGTTTCTGTTGAGTGACACAACGCAGGAGATCCCCTAAAGATGACATGGTTGCTTAGTTTTCCACACACGTCCTAGAACCCCTTATTAGAAAACTTCAGTCTTGGCATATTAGAATATCATTATGTTTGCTACATCCAGTCTCTTGATTGTAGGCATGAACCTTTGGGTGTTGAGGTGATTTGGCAGAATAATAAATGATCCCGTTTGGGGTACCATAGTTTTCTACAAGATTTTACAAGTCAAAAGAAATTTTTTTGGCTGTATCTGGTGAGGCAAAAATATATTCAACAAAGCATTAATCAAAAACCTGAAAGGCAAAGAAAATACTAAAATAATAAGATTCTTAGTTTAAAAACTAAATAAGATTCTTGTTACTTTTTTTTCTTTCATAACTGCACTAAAATACATAGGGTTTGAATCACCCAGCTTATACATAAAGCCCTGAATTTTTATTGTAACATGCTCTTTTCAATATTACTTCACTTCTCAATAATAGTCAGTACATCATTCTCTTTCAAGGCCATACTATCAGAGTATTGAGTTGATAAACTATGTTATATCACTTGCATCCTATCTCTAAAGTAAACAACCCTCTCAGAATCACCCCTATAGTGTGTGTTATTCAATAGTTTCAAGTGCGATTTTAGCATCTTCAGATTCTGCCATACATTCCAAGTTATGCCCCATGGGAAAGAATTGAAACTTCCTTAGTTTGTAAAAATTTGGCAGATGACCTATAAGTCTTGTCGTAGAGGCAAGATTGAGCCAGTTATGCCCCATGGGCAAGAGTTGACGCTGCCATAGACTATAATAATTTGGCAGATGACTTATAACTCTTGCCCTAGAGGCAAGACTTTGACAGTTATGCCCCATGGGAAATAGTTGACTATGGCTTACTCTTTAATGATTTTATTTGTTGAAGATATATATTCTAAATTAAATTATTACTAATCTTTTGTTTTTTCATTTTTCACAAGGGTTGTATTTGGAATGGATGGAAAAGAAATGAGTATTGAGCAATACAATATGGGACAATTAATTGAAATTATTAATAAAAAGAACTAGTTACAGATTATCGAACCAATATTGGAGGCTACAATAGATGAAGAAATAAGGCAGCCATCGAAGATTAAGAGGGTACAATAAAAGACGAAGAGGATACTTGATGTCGAGACTACTCTCTTGAGACACAATTCCTTTTTGAATGAGGTAAATGTCAAGTCTATCTTTATTGACAAACAAAATATGATGACGTACATATCAAACATTGCAATTACACACAACATCCAATTTAAGTTTATCAAATTAAGCACAACAAAATATTTACTGCGATGTTTAGAAGACAACTGCGTGTGGTGATTTCATGCCTGGAAGATTCTCGATTCTTTGATCTTTTAGGTTACTACATATGAAAAGGCTCATAGTTGCTCGGTTGATTTTATAACGTCCGATCACAGGAATACAACATCAAAGGTTATATGTGACTACATACTAGAGCTTTTGCGTGACTCTAGTAATGCTATCTCACCAAAATTCATGGTAGATGAAATGAGAAGGAAATATAGAATAATCATATCCTACAACAAAGGATGGAGAGCGATACATCATGCCTATACGATGATAAGAGAAACCGCAGAAGATAACTACTACAGGTTGCCATCGTATCTTCATATGAGGAAAGAAAATGACTCAGGCACGTACGCAAACATAAAGAGGGATAACGAGAACAGGTATAAATGCTATACTGTTGAAATTGAAAATTTTTACCCAAGAGGCAAAATTTTATTCTTTAATTGCGCTGATTAAATTATTAATATATATGCAACTCTTGCCTCATGGGAAAGACTTAGTTTAGAAAATTGTTGTACAAATGCGAAAATTTTTGCCCAAGGGGCAAGAGTTTATTCTTTAACTGTACTGATTAGATTATTAACATATATGCAACTCTTGACTCATGGGCAAGACTTAGTTTGGAAAATTATTGAAATTAAAATTTTTGCCCAAGAGGCAAAAGTTTATTCTTTAATTGCATTGATTAGATTATTAACCTATATGCAACTCTTGCCTTATGGGCAAGGCTTAATTTAGAAAATTGTTGAAATTGAAAGATTTTTCCCAAGAGGCAAAAGTTTATTCTTTAATTGCACTGTTTAGATTATAAACATATATGCAACTCTTTCCTCATGGACAAGACTTAGTTTAGAAAATTATTGAAATTGAAAACTTTTGCCCAAGAGGAAAAAGTTTATCCTTTATTTACACTGATTATATTATTAACATAGATTGAATTCTTCCCTCATGGGCAAGACTTAGTTTAGAAAATTATTGAACTCTGATTATAAACATCAAATGCAAATTTTTACTAATATTCTTTTGCTCAACACAGGTTTCAATATGCATTTTTTGCTTATGGTGCTTCAATAATTGGATGGACCAACTGTAGACCGGTAATAATGGTAGATGTCATATTTTTAAAGTCAAAATAACATGGTGTACTCAAGATAGCAGTGTCAAAGGACGGAAACAACAACATATTTCCTTTGGCTTTTGGAATTGCAGACGCAAAACATAATGTATCTTATAACTGGTTCTTCAGTCAGTTAAGAAATGTAATTGGGGTATGTGAACAATTGTCTATTCTATCAGATCGTCACCTAGCCATTACAAATGCTATTGTAAATATCTATCCAGAGTGTCAGCATGGGATATCCATCTATCACATGGAGAAGAATTTAAGAAAAAGATACTTCTCAGATGTAGTTCTATCACTCTTCTACAATGCAACAACAACATACAAACAAATTGAATTTTATACTTTCATGGATGAGATATAAAAAGTCAACAAAGTTATTGCAGAGTACTTGAAAGAAGAAGAACCAGAAATATTTTCATACTAACAGAAGGTACAATATGCTTACAACTTATAATGTGGAGTCCATAAATGCGGTACTGAGAAAAGTAAGAAAACTGCCAATACTGGGACTGATCGATTACATTCAGAACAAGTTACAAAGTTGGTTTTATGAAAGAAAAATGGAAGAGCAAGGCAACTTTCATGACATCACACATTGGACAGAAGTGGAGATAACTGACAAGATTCAAGTTGCCTTGAAATTAAAAGTAAGTAATTGAAATTGTATTTTGATGATAGGGAAATATGCTAGTACTATTTTTTTATTGCAAATTATATATAGCTGATTTACTGTTATTTGTGATTTATTGTTAGGTTTTTAATTTCCTTGAGATTCGCATGCGAAATATATTTTTTGTTGCTTCTGTTCCATTGCTTCTGCTCATAGTTGTGTGATCGTTTGTGATTTGATGGTGTATGCTTGATTGTAGTTGTTTTTCAGTTGCCTCAAGATTCATCCCCTATGTATGGTTGATTGCTCTGTATGGCTGATTTGCTCATATACTAAATGTTTCACTATCAGTTGATTCTGCTCCCAGGTTAGATGCAATATCTGTTTTATCTCAGTTTATTTGTAGCTGATTCTCCTGCTCACATGTTGGAAGCATCACTATTGAATCAACTACTGTTCCTAAGTAAGGTTATGTCTTTTCCATATAATAAAGGAAATTGACTTTGAAAGCTCATTCCTTGGATGATGGATCCTTCTCCTGCGCTATCCCTGACCAAGCTAAGCATCAAAACTCTAACTATCCTCTATATTGGCCATTCTCTTCCATTTTGAAATAGAACCTTAATTGTGACTCCTTATTATGGGTCACTTATTATTAGATTTTTTATTAGTTCAATAATAAATTGTGATTTGATGTTATATGCTTGATTGTATCTGTTTCTTGGTTGCCTTAAGATTTGTTCCCTATGTATGATTCATTGCTCTGTATGCCTGATCCTGTTCATATACTAGATGTTTATAAGTTGTCATTTATTTATCATTTTATTTACAGGTAAACCCTATTAATTCAATAAGAATTGTTGTAAGAGAAAGAGGAGTTGAATATTCTGTAAACCCGAAGAGTAGGACTTGTCAATGATTGGTATTTCAAACAGATGAGATACCATGTACCCATGCAATTGTAGCAATAAAGAGTAGACATATGAATAATTCTAGCTATTGTTCTCATTCGTTCTCAAGATAGTCTTGGCTACAAACATACCAGGGAGAAATCCTACCAGTTGGAAGCACAACATCATGGATTGTCCCAGATAGCATAAAGGATCTGATCACAAAACCCCTAGATAAGGAGGTTCTACTTGGGAGAAGACAAACATCCAGATATCCTTGTAGAACAGAATCTTCAAGAAACAATTATAGATGTTCGAGATGCAAAAGAACCGGGCATAGCAGATCTAATTGTCACTACACTCCTATCCTTCATCCATATGTAAGAAGATACAGAAAGAAAAATAAGAAAACATGATTCGTTTTACTTTTTATCCAAGAAGTTGGATCAAAATAGTAGTTATAATAGGATTCTTTGATCCCTTATTTTAGTTAGTAACAAATACTTTTGATTTTCAATCGCGAATGTCTTCTTATTTATTTGAAGTTTAAACCTATGGTGAAGTATTTAACTCAATACCTTCTAATTGATTCTTTATAAAAATTACTTATCATGTTGAATTTTTTATATATTGATGTGTAAAAATATATCATATTAACAGGATTTGGGGAAGGACCACACCCCCAAGAGATGTGATGTGAATAATTTCATGGGATACACTTTAAAATTTTCCTTGAAAATAAGATGCAGAACAAGTTGTGCCCCATGGGTAAGAGTTGACACTAACTTATTTTGCAATGATTGGACAGATGATCTACAACACTTGACCTAGAGGCAAGACTTAAGACCCAAAGATGATCTACAACACTTGCCCTAGAGGAAAGACTTAAGCCCCAAAGAAACAAGTTATGCCCTATGGCCAAGAGTTGACACTAGCTTAGTATGCAATAACTTGGCAAATGATCTACAACTCGTGCCATAGAAGCAAAAATTAATACAACAAACGAACAAGTTATGCCCCATGGCCAAGCGTTGATACTAAATTAGTGTGTAATGATTTGATAGATAATTTATAAGTCTTACCCAAGAGGCAAGATTTTTAGACCCCAAAGGAACAAGTTATGTCCCATGGGCAAGAGTTGATACTAGTATAGTCTATAATGATTTGACAGATGATCTATAACTCTTGACCTAGAGGTAAGACTTAGACATCAAAGGTAGTTCAACTCATAACTTTTCAAAGAACATTCTTCCTCTACTATACAAAATATGTTTATAGGAATATTACAATCTTACAACCATATGAGAATCAATCTTCTAGATCAAAAAATAAAATACTATAAGCCAAGAACAAAAGCAATAAATATTAAAAATTACAAAAAGAAAAACACGAGGGAGTATTCAATTGCGAGTAGAAAAAAAGATGATACCAATCAACAAAATAAAACATCTAACCAAATAAATAAAAGTGGAGAACCAACTACTGAGGAGGAGTTGATGACCCTTAGATTACAAGGTCCAAACTGTTTCTTATTTTATGCCATTTAATCAAGGACAAATGTGATTGAAAAGTTCACAATGATCAAAATACTCATGTAGCAGTCGCACATAATTAATAATAAGACAGCCCCCATAGGAACAAGTTATACCTCATGGGCATGAATTGGCTCTGCCACATTGTTTACTAATTTAGAAGATACTCAATAACTCTTGCCTCGGGGGCAAGAGGCAAAAAATATTCTTCGATAATAAAACATAAATACACAAAGATACCAAAAAATGAATCAGTAGCGATTCTACATTGTATACTTTACGTTATCACGTAAAAAATAGCCGATTCAATTTTAAAAGACTATTTAAACTTTAAATAATCTCATAAAAATAGCTAAATCTCCTTCACGTGCAATGATTTTCAATAACTACAAAACTAAACTACTACTACTGGTGCGTCCTCTTTCTCTTTTCCTTTCCAAATAATCTGCCAACTTTTTCTTGAGTGTTTCCTTTTATACCAACTTCTAATTTTTTCTTTCCATAATCCCACGACAAATCTCCATACCTCATGTGAACATAACCAATGTCAATCTATTTAGGAATATCTCTACCATGAATGACATATTCAGCAAATGTAAAAATAAATGCTCCACAATCACTATCATACAAAAGAAATATATTACGTGAATATATGGAAAACAACCAAAAAAGAAGTAAAATGAACATTTAAAAATGAATGTAATAAGATACCATTGAGTTTGTTGTGGCAGCTCATCAACCATTTTTATCGGCAAAGTGTCATTTTCAGATTTGTCAATGCCCTTCTCAAGATAGAAATTGACCTTTTTTAAAAAATACGATATCAATGTTTGGTAAGGTAATATCACTTTTTGAACAACTTTATCACTGCGCCTGGTATGGTTGGAGCTATGTACATATATGCACCAATCAATAAAGTCAAAAACTCCCAAAATTCAGTGTCCAAGTTCAAATTTATCTCGTGGACCATAAACTAGAAATAAAAAGTATGTCAAAGCTTGAATAAAATTGAACAACAACTTATAAATCCACAAGTTAAGTGCTACGACCAGATCAAGAGAAAAACCTTTGATATTGGAGTCATTGCATCTTTTGCAGTTTTTTTCGTCAACTCAAATGCTTTAACAATTATTATTGTTTCATCATGTGTCAAATCCCCTCCTTTTCCAGCCTGTCACAGTAATACGAAGCAAATAAGTTTAGGCATACAGTAAAAGGAACATAATGAATTAAAAACGAGGCTCAAGTAGCTATAACACCTAATCTTAGTGAGATGAACTTGGTCGTGTAAGCGGATTGTATTCATCCATATATACAAAAATATTGCATGTCTAGAGATATATTTACACTTTCTTAGATTAGCATTAAAAATTACGAAATACTGAACAGATTACCTCATTGCCATCGAAATCCACAAACGTTTTTAGGTCAGCTCTCCGTAGAAGGACAGCGTGCCCCTTACCTAATATCCAATCCAAGACCTAGAAGAAAAACCAAGGATGAATTTAAGATCCCTTTTCTTTATCAAGCGAACTATAAGATCCTTAACAACAAAAAGTAGCACTGAGAAATTCTCTCAAATTGCTGCATGAGGTTTTGGCCTTTTTCCCCAATTTTAAAGATGAATATTTGAGTATTTTAATAGAGAAAATGATGGATATTTTACATATCAAATTATTAGCATGAGAAGTTTCTAATTTATAGTAGTAATAAAAAATAAATAGAGATAGGAAAATGGTGTAACTGTGATATTATTACTAATTTTCTTCTTCTGTTCGGATTTACTTGTCACTATCTTTTTAATTTTATTTTTATTTTTACTAGTCATTTTTGACAAATCAAGGAAAAACAAAAAAAATCATGTTTTACCTTTAGCATTAATTACTTATTCTCCAAATCATTTCTAATACCTATTACTAAACATCAATTGATAGCGGTAATATTGTAAAGTCACTACACCAATCATTGTTTTCTTAATAGGTGTGCCACATCAAAATGTGAAAAGTAAATCCTAATGGAGGGAGAACATAACGAAGGAACTCCTTTATTCAACTTTATGTTGCATTCTTTGTTTCTTTCCAAGCTACAAAAAAGGAACAAAACATACAAATTAACCATCGTAGCGTATATGAGTACAGATCTATCTTATGAGATGTTGATGGGTTCATGTAGTTTTATTTCTTAAACCCTGTCATCTAACCCGGATTATGAGTACAAGGTGGCAACCGAACACACAGCTGGTGAAGCATCTCTCTCTCTCTCTGGTAGCAACACATGGAAACTTAACAACTCTACATAAGTAAATTATAGAATGTGATTATTGTGCTTTATAACTTACTAATTGGATAAGCAATGGGGAAGAATAACTAGAGAATAAGTTGAACAAGGGATGCTACAGTGGCTCCAACTGTCAATCCATAACGAGTACAGATTGCTTGAAGAATTATCTGTAAATGTAAAAGCGATGAACCTATTTAGAGGACAAGATCCAAGCAAATTCAATAGCTAACAAGCTGAAAAGTTAAGTTGATGAATAGAATAGACCACCTCTCCGAACATGAGAATTAGTGTAACAGATACTAGTATTGCTTCCCACGATGGTATAAGCTTGTCCAAGAATATAGGAAGAGACTACAACGGAAAAGGAGAAAAGTAATAAATAAGCAAGCAGGGGTAATAAAAGGATAACTATTGCCAAATAAGTATTGGTACACAAACCTCCATTGCTAAGGAAGAAAAAGATGTTGATTTTTTTACCACCAGAGGTATTTTAGCTGTAAAAG
>NW_025896054.1:41168-209119 GCF_002878395.1 Capsicum annuum
AAAAGAAAGGAAGAATACTTTAAATGGTCGATCAAAGCAGACATAGGTACAAATCAAACTGTGCCACAACACTGCTTCTCTTCTAACTTATCCCACTATAAGCCATATTCTAATATGGGTGGTTATTGATACAATTGTAGACTCATGATATGTAAAATGACCTAACTTTTGTAATTGTGCATTCCAGGTATGACAAGAATCATGTACCTTTTTCTCTTACTCTTTCAACTATTGAAATAACTTTGATTGGGTACATAATCGATGCATCATTCCTTTACTGTAAGTTTAATTCTACTATTTACTTTGTAATAAACCACATCATAGCATTTTTAGACAGTTTATTCAGTTTCAAAGGAAAAATTCACTCTCTTTTCTTTACTCGTGATTTATAGACACCTTGCCTAAGTCAACATTCAACCTTTTCCAGAATTCCTTTGATATTTTGGGGTAGCCAATTCTATACATATATATACCCAGCTGAACGATTTAAAATAAAAAGTCTGACTAGAGCATAGAATAAGTAGCAGAAACAGAACTCCGAGAATTGAACATATAGATAAGTTTACAGCTTTACACCAAAGTTACAAAGTAGCAGCTAGATATTTAGCCAATCAACTACTGAAATAACATCGTTCAAAGGGGTGGAGGCTGGATTTTCATCATATTCAGTATATACATGACAAAGAGATTTTTTGACCTTGTATAACGTATACAATATGAATTTTTGACAAAAAGGGTCCAGCTGACCCTTTTTACCTGTACCAAGTAGGTGTACCTATACTCAACCCTCTCCAGATCTCACTTGTGGCTTGTGGAATTACACTTGATATGTTGTCGTTGGTCCGAATAACCCTCTTTTGCCCCTTTAACTATACACTTGGCTCTACTAGTGAGTATAAAAGTTACAACTTTACGCCAAAGTTACAAAGGTAGTAGGTAGATATTAGCCAATCCAAATTACTGACTAGTATTAGTGGAAGTTGGATTTTCATCAAGGATATTCATCATCTACAATATACAGATAAAAACAGTTTTTGACCTTATAATGTGACATGAATTTTTGCAAATGCAAAACCTTTAATTAACTCTTCCCCCTAGCTCTACTAATCAAGTAAATGGCAAGAATAAAGGATAAGACATCAAACTTCCATGAAAAACAACCAAACAAACAATAAAAACCCAAAACAACAAACTTTAGCACTTCCTAATAAACCCAAATAAAACTACTGATCAAAATTAGCAAGAACTAGATTTTCACCAAGACGTTCATCGTCTACAACATACACATAAAAATATTTTTTTTAAGCTTGTATCCAAGAACCAGAATAAATATAACCATTACAAACAGCCAAATAAGAAATATTGTCAGCATGTTTGACCTACTAGAAGAAAGGGAGGAACAAAATAAAGGACAAGACAAAAGCACATTATAAATATAAATTAGGATAGCAAATTATAATATCGTGTCATCCAAAGGTCGACCACAAGTTGTAAGTGAATAAAACCACTCCTTCGAATCCACAGCACAAGAGACAAACATTAAACATCCGGGCAACACATCTTTGAGAAATGAGAGATCTGTGGGTCGAAGCTTTCTTTCCTACATGTGCAATTGATGAATCACAACTTGTTTCTTCCAAGTATGGCAATTCTCATCAATTCAATCCATACAATAGTTTTTAGATCTCGCTAATTGAATAAAAATCAACATAACTCCAGACATATCTGATGCATTCAGATACAATTAATGATTATGACTCAATTTCTTGGGCAATTCATTATCTATCACCACCATCACTGTTACTCCTACTAGCTTTCTTAATTCTTTCCTCGATTATCTTAACTTAGACCATATCAATATTCAATAGCTCTTATACCATGATGTAAAAGAGGATCAAGAGAAAGAAGAGAAATGAGGATAATCTCTAAGGTGAACCAAGTCGTGATCCACTGGTTGATGATCAATATCATGAGTCTATTTGGTTGAAATCGGATGGAGAGAAAGAGGAGCAAGAGAAAGAGTATTTGAGAATTGATGAAAAAGGATGAACAATGAGAATGAATATCTGAGAAAAATCTGGGGAAAAAAATATAAATAAGAAAAACTTTAAATAAAAGTTAAAGATAAATAAATTCAAAAAATGAAGAAATAGATAATGGGTGAGAAAAAAAGAAAAAGAGAAAAAAAATAAAGGTTGAGACAAATAAATTAAAACATAAAAATAAAGTTAAAGAAAAAAATAAAGATTGAAAATAATAAAAAACCGAATAATAAATTTAAAGGAAAAAATAAAAAAGTGAAAAAAAGTAGAATAATAAAAGTAAAGGAAAAATAAAAAAGTGAAAATAATAAAAAATAACTTTTGAGAGAGAAATGAGTATGGAAAGTTTAAAAATATATTTGAGGTGTAGAGGAGCAAAATAGTACTTTTAGTATATTAAAAAGTAAGAAAGAATATTCTTCAAAAACATTCTTATTTAGGGTCAAATATCTAAAGCCACCCATTTTTGGGTCTATGGCATGCAATTTCCTGGTACTACCATCTACCCCATTTCAATAATTCTCTGTAAGTTTTGTAGCATATGTTTTTTCATTTTTGTTAAGTTCTTAATTTTGATGATTGACAAATTAGAGGTTATCTTCTTATTTAAAAAATAAATAAATAATCAGTTTAGATTATGCAATATTGGTAAGAAAAGTGAAAATAATGTCACTTAAACGAAAAGTATTTCGCTTAAGGTGAAGTTAATTTGATGATTTTTCTTTCTTAATGCTTTAAGGTTACATTTTGTTTCTTTGATTTTAGTTGGGATATTATCTGCATTTCTTGGACAATATTAACAGTATTGTTAACTTACATCTAGAAAGAGTGGTACGTATTTCTGTCAAAAAATGTTGTCAGCATATTTAAAGAAATGATAAAAAGCCCAAAAAATTTCATCAAGTATATTAATTCAAAGGTTGAAGCAAAGAGAAAATATTTCTTATATATTTTGCATTTTCTGACTCAAGAAACATGATAGCTTAATTGGGAGCACCTGCATGAACACCTTGATTACTTCTTCTACAATAATGATTATGGAATTAAGAAAATTTCATGTATTATGACTTCACAAGAGTAAATTTGCATGTAATATGGCTTCAAAGAGTGAAATGACATGTATTAAGCACATTTAGGACTCCTCTTTTTTCGTCGAAAGTTATCATTTTTTTTTTTTGAATTATAGTATTTGAACTAACTTCCCACGTTTATAGCAAAAAAAAGATAATGCAGATGGATTGCATTAATTTTTAAGCTTAAAAATAAAATTTAAAGCATGTCTAATTAAAATGCTTAAAGTATATTTAATTTTCTGATTTTAAATATGGATTATTCAAATACAGTTTTTGTTCACTTTGTGGTTTGAAAGAAAAATTCATTAGGTCCTTCTTTGACTTTGTTTTTTCAATTTAAAATAGCAAACATATGTTTTTTGGACTTTCTTTTTTTTTTTTTCGTTTGAATATTCTTTAAATTTCTTTATGTAAATAAATAAATAGTAAAAAATTCTACATTTTTTTTTGTTAGTGAGGCATAATCTTAACATAAATATAAAGAATGATTTCACCTTTCAAGTAAAGTAAATTTTTATATGCAGACGTAATGAAACTTGATAATGGTTATGGTGCAATTACAGTCAATTTTTATACATCACTCTTTAGGGGCAGAAAAAAAGTGTCATATTATTAAAATAAAGTGAATACAACATTATAGGCCAAAACTTAATTTTATAAATAAATGGAAAAGGAAGTTAGCAAAATGATGATGAGAGGTAGGGTATACTTGGTGGGTTGCTTCAAAGAAAATAATACAATTTGTGTTCAATTTCATTCGAAAAAAAATAAATATTACTTTTGTTATAAATGTATTTACATTAGTTTATCAAGATCTAATAAGATCTATCAAGATCTATTTGGTATCTATCAGGATTTGAAGTATTATCTGTCTTTTAGTAAAAAAGTAGGAGTATTTTCCTCTATAAATAGAGGGATTTTGTTCATTGTATTCTCAACAATTTGATGATCTCTCATCCTCAAGAGAAATAAAGAAGTCTCTCCTCTTCTCTCTATTTATTCTTATTCTCGCTTTATATTTTATTGATCTTGCTTTTATGTTTTATAACAAGTTATCAGCACGAGGTTCTACCTTTCAGTTTATATTTATGCCGATATTAAGGTAAGTCCTGTAAAATACTAAGAGGCTAACTAATTTTATAGAAGGTTATTTTATAAGATTGTTCATGTATGATGATTCATAGTAATTACTAATAGGCTATAGGATTGTTACAGAAGGTTACCTTATACGTGAACAATTTTATAGGACTGTTCATCTATGATGATTCATAGCAATTACTCCCTTCAAGACGTTACAAAAGGTTACTTTATAGGATTATTTTTGTTTTTGTCCGTCTTTGTTGGATGAGACATGATAAATTTCATAGCGATGTGTCACACAAAAATATTTTATGTTCTTGTTATATGTGACAATTTTATAACCAATTGCTACCACATCAAAATGAGACTCTGTCAAACGAGGTGAGACTATAAATCTAAAGGATTTCAAGGTTAGTAATTACTTATGTTATTTGTCTTTTGCTACTAATGATATAATTATTATTGGATTTGAGGAAAAATAATTGGTTTGGAACCATTTATGTTTTAAATTTATTCCTCAAGAACAATATCATCAAAAAGAATGATAATATGTTGGGTTCAAGTCCCATTGATTTATGCCTAAGACGCTTTTATATGGGTAAGACGTTGAGTTTGAATCTCAATGCACCATACTGATGATATTATGATGGCTAAGGCAAAATAATGGATATTTGGTGAAAAATTATGAAATTCAACCCATTGAATATGCTTCATTTCATGAAGTGAATGTGGTAACAATATATGATAAGTCAGAAATATGATAACTTACTTCATTCTAGAGGTGTATATGGTAACAGTGTATAATATGTTTGAAAGAAAACAAATGATTGAATGCACGGATACAAGCATGGAGGGACAGTATGATAATAATCATCAAAAGTGATAATATTTTCACATGCTTATTATGACTAGAAGATATGTTAGAGAAAATTCTCTACATTATATGTATGCCTCGATTTGCTCTTGAAGTAGCAATATCATGAAAAAGGTTATAAGCTATTAGAATTTGATAGGCTTAAGGCATAATTATATTCCATTCCTAGGGAATGAGAACTTATTAATGCAAAGGTGCACTTGATTGCGATGTTATCACAACTCACCTCTGAAAGAGGTAGAATAACTGAGAAAAGTTATTTCGAAATCTACTTATAAAGTAGTTAATTTAAAATTTATTCATGTATTACTAAATCTAAAATTTACTAAAGTAAAAGGTACATGTCATGGTAAACTTGGAGTTTACTAGAATAAAAGTTCATAAATTGATATGAACGATTGTGACATCTCGAAGATGTGCATATTGAGTATTAGACATATATTGAAGAACTAGAAGAATCTTCGAGAATTATTTATGTCTCTTGTTCTCATGATAAGTTGGTTGGACCAACTAATATTGGGATTGAATCCCTTAAAATATGAAAAGTATAAAAGCTGAAAAAGGCCCTTTCACCTATTATGTGATATATTGAAAAGATGCATCAATAAAATGATCACATGTACATTCATGGTCAACTTGTAGTTTGACATTCATTAAGTTACTGCTCAATAAAATTGAGTTAAGAGCATAACTTTCAGATTGTGTAATCAAGACAATTCATCTTGGTGATGATGGTTTGATATTGAATGCCATTAATAAATAGCTAAACCACTGTTAATGAGAACAAAACTTTATGTGTTGGTCTGAAATATGATATGTTACATACAATAGCACTTGTATGCATTAGATTAATAAATTATGATTATTTCTTCCCTCTCTATTGGTTCAAGGACAAGAACCAATTATTCCATCCAATAATTTTGATATGCGGTATAAGATTAATGAATATACCATGATGCACAAAGATGGATTTCTCAAAGAAGATGGAGGATATATGTTAGTTTTCCTAACATAAGAGGGAGATTATAAGAAGCTATGAAGTATGTTAGGAATTATCATCAGATCCAACAATTCCAAAACATAATTCAAGTCAAATATCGAAAGCATCTCATATTAAGCTGCAAGTGCTCCTATTTTTTGTGCCTAAAGGAAAAAGTCCATGCATGTTGAAGCATAGTAGACCAATTGGTTTCAAATAAAATAATTCTTGAAAAATAAGGAGCAAATAATCATAATAAGAAGGCAATGTTCTCTTGAAGAGCCTACGACATAACACTTCATGAAACCTTATGAGAGGTTCAGGTACCTGAAAATAATGAAGTGATGATATCTCAAAATGTTATGTCAAAATGTGAACCGATACAAAATAATATATCATCATTATTTTTGATACAATATTGTAAAAGATTATGAGGATCCAAATTCTACGTTTATTTAAGCATACTGACATAGAAACATTTATCAAGTGATCTGAAATAGTGTATTTTGGTAAGCATAAAACTTATTTGTTTTGCAGTCCAAACACTTAAAAATGTTACACTTGACATGTTGGATATTGTTACTTGACAATCCATATGAAAATCCCTAAAGGATTCAAAATGCCCGAAGCATATAAAGTTTCTGAAAAACTTATTTATTATCCTTATAAGGGATAAATTGATGGTTTGAAAATTATTAAGACTCTTGGAGAGTTTTCAGAAGCAAGAAGATTATTTGCTGAAATGAGAAACATACCAAATTGGATTGGTCCTGAATTACAATATCTTAGTCCAATTGGTGTACTAATATATCTTGCAAATACTACAAGGCATGATATAGCCTTTCGGTTATTTTGTTAGCAAGGTATATTTTTGCTCCTAATAGGAGACATTAAAATGAGATAAAAAACATGAGCTTACTTTATTCTAAAGCTTACAATCCCGACTTTGTTGGCTATGCTGATGTTGGATGCTTATCTGACCCACATAAAGCTCGGTCTCAAACAAGTTGTGTTCATATATGGGGGTACTGCTAGATCTTGGAGATATATAAAGCAATCTATCTAACCACTTCATTGTACTATGATGAGATAATAGCTATTCATAAAGCTAGCCGAGAATGTGTATGATTGAGGTCCATGATACATGTAATTCGAGAAAAATGTGGTTTGAAATGTGACAGTGTACTCACAATTTTATATAGAGTTAATGTAGCATGCATAACACATCTTAATGCAGGATTCATAAAAGGAGATAGAACAATGCACACTTCATCAAAGCTTTTCTAGATATATGAGCTACAAAAGAATGGTGATATTAACATGCAATAGATTCGTTCAAGTGACAATGTGGCTGATTTATTTATCAAGTCTCCTCCAATTGTAACTTTCAAGAAGATGACGCACAATATTGGGATGCAAAGGCTCAAGGATGTTCTCATTGGTGGAGTTAATACGCGTTGTACTCTTTTTCTCTTGCTAGGTTTTGTTCCACTAGGTATTCCTTGTAAACTTTTTAATGAGGCAGCCTATATGCGTGTATTGTTAGACATGTGTACTATTTTTCCTTCACTAAATTTTTTTCCCACTGAGTTTTTTCTAGTAAGGTTTTAATGAGACATATTATCTATCTAGACATTCAGGGGGGTATTATAAATGTATTTACATTATAGTGAATGTCTATTAAGATGTATCAAGATCTAGTTGGTATCTATCAGGATTTAAAGTATCTGTCTTTTAATCAAAAACTAGGAGTATTTTTCTCTATAAATAAAGGGGTTTTGTTCATTGTATTCTCAATAATCTGATGATCTCTCATCCTCAAGAGAAATAAAGAAGTCTCTCGTTTTCTCTCTATTTATTCTTATTCTCACTTTATATTTTGTTGTTCTTTCTTTTATGTTTTATAACAACTTTTCAATAATTGACTATTTAGAATATGTTTACGATAATTATTAAATTTGAGCTATATCTTCTTATTCAGTTACTCTTCCCTTAAATATAAACAATTAATGTCTGGACAAAATAAAATTATTGAAGTATTATATAATATATATCATACAAAATGTTACTATGTATTAAGAATGAATAAAAAAATAGAACAAAATATTTATAATATAAAACAAAATGTTTCTACACACAAATTATCAATTATTATTTCTCATCATTCTTTTTACTTTCAGTTAGCTAAAGAGAATTAGAATTATATTTAGCAAGAATTTCACTCTATTTTTGGCTGTTAGTTTCATTTATCAATATTATTAACAATTATTATTTCTCATCACTTTTTAACAATTATTTCACACATATTAACAATTATTATTTCTCATCGCTCTTTCTACTTGGAGTAAGAAAAATATTTAACAAGAAGTTCACTTTATTTTGCTATCAATTTGGTTAAGGATTGGTTTGGGGTGGACGAGGAAAATTTCATTGAGAAATAATGTGGTAATAACACTTATTTAATAACTAATATGTTTTAACATACTTAAATAATGCATTATAATTTGATTTAACATACCTAAATAATTTTCAAATTTTCTCATTATTATGAATGACACACTCATATTTTGAGAAGTAATAACTTTTTGAGGTGAAAATAAATCAGGAGTGCCACAAATTTAGAGTTGAAATAAAAGTACAGATCTTTTGAAAATATTTTTAAACAAAAATTTTATTATCTGTCTGAAATTCTTAGTTTGTTGAAATCCAAGAATGAATTTGGACAAAACTGCTTTTATGTGTCTTTCTGTTTGTTGCTACTACTTGAAGATGTAAGATGCCTGCTTCATGTTTCTTTGTTAAATATTTGTGTAGTATATGCTAATTAATTTTATTCTTCAAAATTAAAAATATAATTTATAGTCCAACATAATTATGTGACCTGTTAACACCATATACATGGAGATGAAAATATATGGAAGGAACAATTGCTTTCATATATTTGTGTAGTATATGCTAATTAGTTTTATTCTTTAAAATTAAAGAAATAATTTATAATCCAACCTAATTATATGACCTGTTAACACTATATACACGGAGATGAACATATACGGAAGGAGCAATTACTTGAGGCAGTGGAACGTGATTGTAAGAATTATACACTTGGTTGTCTTGAACGATAACTGCTAGCATGTTGCATTTACTTTTTATTTTTTTTATTTTTTCTAATAGAGTCGAATTGTGAAGATCAATTTGTTTTGTCAAGATCCGGAGAGAAATCTTTTAAGAGAATTTCAGTTATCAGCAACGTGACACAATAACCTACAAGACCTGATGCCCAAATAAGTTGCTTTTGATTTTTGATGCCTATAGAACAAGAATTTTACCTACTGGAGTAAAGTTGCTTTTCAGAGAAATCATATCACTTTCACATTGTGTGCATCTATAAATTGTGTTTGATTCTATGCATTTTTTATATTTTAATTTTTTTTTTCTGAATTGGATATATTCACTAGAAATCTTTTTATTGAAATTTTATCAAAAAATAAAATAGTAGACATGTAAAAAAATAATGGGAGCCAACAAATAGCATTTATATATTAAATAAACTAAAATTTCTACCTAGCTAATTAGTGTTACTTTTTAATGAAAGGGTGTCAATTGACACCCCTTAGCATAACGTGACACTGTCACTGTTTTCCTTACCCATGTCCTATTAATCTTGGTGTCAAATGTTCTGAGCTCGATATTGAAGTATAAATCATCTTTTGATTTTTATTTGCTATTTCAAATACAGATATGTAGCATATTTATTGTAATCTTACATATCTAATGTTACTTTAGTTTTCTAACTATAAATGTAATTCATTGACAGGTTTACAAGATGTATATTCATGTAACAGCTCTCCAACACAATTACAAATTGTTGTCAGTGTGATAAACCATAGAAATGGATAGTAAAATTTTAGAAAAAATCACCCATATTACAAAAAAATTACAAGAATTTTTCAAGAAATAAATAATTTTTGCAACTATTTTGAAAGAAAAGCTCATGTATTACCAATGAAACAAATTCATTTAGTTTTTAAGTGAGGCATGTGCTATGAGAAAACCTTATCCGGATTACATATTCCAACAAATGTCTAACACTATTTTCTCGATAAATGAATGTATAATTCTTTACTTTAATACTTTCAAAAAAATATGAAATTTTCATAATTTATGCTAACAATAAAGCATTAAATTTATCGGCAAGGGACACATTTTTTTTTTCTTTTTGCTCTTATATTTGCTGCAAATGAATAAGCTCCAATTTGATCACTTATGTTGGAAAGAAGTTCAGGGATTATATCTTCTGACAAACGTTTAACGTCATAAGATGTCATTTATTGTTACACAATGCTTTTGTGTCTAATATTATTTATCTTGGTACTATGGTGACTCGGCTAATTATATTCTCAAGCAGAACTTGCTAAAAACTTTATTTCTTTTATATGGACTATATTCACAAGTTGATAGATATCATACATTTAAAAAGGCTTTTCATGAGCATATTAACTAGACAATAAATAATATTCCTTACATGGACAATAATACAGTAACTACAGTTATATATATCATAAAAAATGTTAGTACGAGATTTTAATTAAAAAATGAGGATATAAAATCTACAGTATATCACATATGATTCATATTAACCTACTTATAATCTCTTTCAACACTTTCCACGCATCGCGTGGGTACGTATACTAGTATTATATAATAATTATACTCTATGTACACAATGTAAATATTGTATAATCATATTACCCAATGTATAATTAGTGTCTAATATACACACACTAGTTATATACCTATTGTATACTGATACATTTTAAATAATCAAACATTACACGTTCAAGATACGTGCAATTAAACTAGTTAAATAAATAGAGTGACTTAGAAGAATCTAGAATGAATAAATTTGATGTAATCAAATAATAAAAATCCAAGAATATACAAGATTTTTTGCAAAGAAAAGAGCCATATTTATCTCTTGATTGCTAACCTAATGATTGTTAGACGTAAAAGGAGATCCATGAAATTAAGTTGGACATCACAACAATAATAAAGTCAATTAATACACAAATAAGGTCTATAATATCAAATAATGTCCCCACACTGGCATCACAATAATAATAATATTTCTAATCAAGAATAATATGCATATAAGCCCCACGCGGGCAACACAGTTATTCTAATAATCTAGAAATTCAAATTTCACAAAAAATCCCCAACCCATAGAATGTTGTACATGAATTGTTAGTTGTCCATCTCAATCTTAAGAAAGTTAAGTCATAACCTACGTTGAATTATCGTAAATATAGCCCAGACCCTTCAACGTGGAGCCTTTTCTCCACGAGCGGTCTTGAAATTGATTAAATCTATCATAAACATAATCTTCATGTAAAAAGGAGTCCAACAATAACTATATTGGCTATATTTATTTCAGATCCAAAAATAGTTTGTAAATCGATTTAGAATTGAAAAGGGAAAATCTAAAATTTTATATAAGAATCATGTTTCCATATAAAGAGGAGTTTAAATATGAAAACCAACTAAAAGGAGTTGAAATCGTACTTTAAATTAAAACAAAGTTAATTTTATAATTTATCAGGTTAAAGCCCTAAAATTCCTGTTTGGAATCAAAGATATGAAGTTGTTTTGAAGATGAAATCTATAAAAATGGATGAAAATAGGATCTTAGAGATTACCCTCGGAAGATTGAAGAAAACTCTCTTCAAAATTGTCAAAAATTGAGCCCTCAGAGTCTAATAATGGTGAAAATGGGATTTTGAATGAGAAAAAAAAATTTAAATTCTGCATAGATATAACATTGGAAAAAAACACATGTAGCCAATCCCACTAATGTTAAAAACTTTTTATAGCTTGATACATGTTTATAAAAAATAGCTATAGATTATTCAAATAAGAAGATTACTTTTTTTTTTTTCCAAAACAAAATCCTTAAAAAGAGGGAACGATATTCAATTTGTTATTTCCCAACAATCATCCGTAAACATTCTGTAGCTATTATATCATTTATCATTATCTCTGAAAAAATTTAAAAACCCTGAACGAAAATGGTAAAAAAAAAATCACAAAAGTTTCAACAAGACTTTAAAAAATTTATACATGTATAATAAATGAATAAATCAGTGAATAAATGTTAAATAACGTATACACACTAATGGTATTCATTTATTATAACAGCTTAAAACTTGGGAGCAAATGACAAAAAAATATTATTAGATTTTCACCAAAATTTTTAGAAAGTATACAAAAGTATATATCTTATAATTAGTATGCAAGGTATACTCATTAATTATATTATATAATAATTATACACTAAGTACATAACGTAAATATTCTATAATCATATTACACAGTGTATAGTTAGTGTGTAACATATACACACTAGCTATATACTTATTGCACTAATTAATTTTGAATAATCAAACATTACACGACGAGGCACATGTGATTAAACTAGTTGAATAAATACAGTGGCCCAGAACAATTCAGAATGAAGAATTTTAATGTAATCTAATAATAAAAATCCAAAAATATACAAGGTATTTTTACAAAGAAAAGAGTCATAATTATCTCATGGTTGCTAGCCTAATGATTGTTATCCATAAAAGGAGATCCATGAAATTAGGTCGGACATCAACAATAATAAAGGAAATTAATATACAAATAAGACCTATAATATCAAATAAAGCCTACACACTCACATCACAATAATAATAATATCTTAAATCAATAATAATATGCATGTAAGCCCCACACGGGAAACACAAAAATTCTAATAATCTCGAAATTCAAATTTCACAATAAATCCCCAACCCATAGCATCTTGTAAATGAATTTTTAACTGTCCACCCCAATCTGAAGAAAGTAAAGTCATAATCTACCTCGAATTATAGAAACTCTAGCCCAGACCATTCAACGTGGAGCCCTTTCTTCATGAGCGGTCTTGAAATGAATTTAATCTATCATAAACGTAAACTTCAAGTCAAAAGGAGTCCAACGATAACTATATTTGCTATATTTATGTCAGATCCAAAAATAGTCGAAAAGGGTAAATCTAAAATTATATTTAGAAATCATGTTTCCATATAAACTAAAAAGGAGTTGAAATCGGATTTTATATTAAAAAAAAAGTCTTACAATTTACCGGGTAAAAGTCTCAAAATTCAAATTTGAAATCAAAGATATGATGTTGATTTAAAGATAAAATCAATAGAAGTTGATGAAAATAGGAGTTTAGAGATTACCCTTGGAAGATTGATGAAAACTCCCTTTGCAATTGCCAAAAATCAAGCTCTCAAAGTCTAATAATGGTGAAAATAGGATTTTGGATGAGAAAATGATTTAAATTCTACCCAGATATAACATAGGTGTAAACCTCATGTAGCCAAGCCTACTAATGTTAAAAGCTTTTTGTAGCCTTATATTAGTTTATAAAAAATAGCTATAGATTATTAAAATAAGAATATTTTTTTTTTAAATAAGAGGGAAATATATTCAATTTATTATTTCCCAACAATCATCCCTTAATATTCTCTAGATATTCTATCATTTATTATTATCTCTAAAATAATTTAAATACATAATTTAAAAACCTTAGAAAAAAATGGTAAAAATAAAACATTACCAGAGTTTCACCAAAACTTTAAGAAATTTATTCGTGTAAAATAAGTAGATAAATAAGCGAATAAATACTATATAAAGTATACACACTAACTATAATTTTTTATAACATATTAAACTTGAGCGTAAATGACAAAAAAATATTATCATATTTTCACAAAAAAAATTTACAAAAATTTATAAATTTATATATCTTATAATTAGTATGTAAGGTGTACTCATTAATTATGTTATATAATAATTATACACTAAGTACACAATGTAAATATTGTATAATCATATTACACAATGTATAATTAGTGTGTAATATATACACACTAATTATATACCATTTGTACATTGATTAATTTTAAATAATCAAACATTACATGTGCGAGATACGTGCGATTAAACTAGTTAAATAAATAAAGTTACCTAGAACAATTCAGAATGAAGAATTTTAATGTAATCAAGTAATAAAAATCCAAGGATATACAAGGTATCTTTACAAAGAAAAGAGTCATAATTATCTTTTGGTTACTAGCCTAATGATTGTTAGCTGTAAAAGGAGATCCATGACATTTGGTCGGGCATCACAACAATAAGAAAAGCTATTAATATACAAATATGACATATAATATCAAACAAAGCCCCTACACTAGTATCACAATAATAATAATATCTCAAATTAAGAATAATTTGCATATAAGCCGCATGCGGGAAACACGGTAATTCTAATAATCTCAAAATTCAAATTTCACAATATATCTGTAACACCCTGCATTTTTGAACTAGAAGTTGAACTGTTGCTCCTACGTGTGTAAAATCTAATAGAAATTATTTCAAGTGAGAATAAGTGTCATTATCTTTATCCTCGTGTTTAAGGTATTTCCGAGGTGAAAAATCTTCATAGAAATCACTTAGAGCGAAGTTGAGATAAGAACCTTTGATTCGGCTAAATCTTTGTATTCAATTTTACAAGGGTCTACTTTGAACGTGTATAACTTTCGATACAAGTAGAAATTTATAGCTCAAGACCCACCAAATTGTAGATAATTGAGTCAGATTTCCAACGATACCAACTTCGCTTTAATTCGATACCCGAGCAAAAGGTTAGAGCTATTTTTGTGAGAGAGGTAGTGAGGTTGCATGATTAGCCCGCGTCACATGATCCAATGCCCGCCCCTATTTTACAGTTGTTGGTTCCGCTTTTTTAAGGGTATTTTAGTCTTTTCCTTCCTTATAACTCCCATCCTACGACTTATAACCCTCAAGGGTGTTAATTTTCTCCTATTTCATCAATTAAACATCTCAAAATCCTCTTATACACTCTCAACAATAAGATTAGGGTTTCTTCACAAGATCATTCCCAAAGATCAAGAATCAAGTTCTTAAGTCAAGATTTCCAAGAAACACATCAAGATTCGAGTTCTATCCTTTGAACTAAGTAATCTAAGGCACGTTGCGCTTTCCTAAACTACATGGGAAAGGTGAAATCATTTCTAATAATATTTTAAATGTTGAAAAATCATGCACTTATGAAGGGCTTTGAATTACATTAGAAAAAAGAAGGCATTGTGAATGTTTTGGTCTTGAGGCCTTCCCTTGAACTTGAATTTTTACTTGTATATATATATGTATGTGTGTGTGTGTATGTATGTTTTTTTTTTGTGTGTGTGTTTTCAGTTTTGAAATATGAATTGAGTGCATGAATAATAAATTCCCCCTCTCATTGTGTTATTTCTTGATTTACAAGTTATGGATTACTCAATTGCATGTCTTAAAGCATGAACCAAGAGTTTTACTATCATTTATGAACTTGATTTTGGTGGTGAATCAAAGAGAGGGATATTTTCTTATTTGTAAATGCTAAATATGATAATCGAAAGAATTGCATGATTGTTTTGAGAAATGGACCATTATTTGTTGAAATATGAAGAGAGAGAAACTTTGCATAGTTTGACATATTTTTTAAAATAAGAAATCTCTTGTATTGTTAAATATTTTTTGTGGTCAACTGACTTGATTGGATTTAAAGAACTAAGCATATTATGATATGGCAATTTATATGACTTGGAAGGCATGGTATGAAGATACCAGAGCAGATAATGACATAATAGACTCAGAACAGAATATGATTAAGATTTTATTCAGATTTTTTAGAATTTCATTATTTAAAAATGCATGTTTAGAATAAACTAAAGTTGGGCTTAAAAAGGGTCAGGTAGTTACCCGAAGAAGGCACGAGTTCATCTAACTCATTCTCTGAAGCTGTGTTTTATTGATACGGGTTTATTATGTCCCAAAAGAGGGATTATATGCTGGCCTAGTGTCCTATGGCATATTAGAATCAGAAACTTCAACCTTTGCGGCAAACTTGGGTTGGGGGCTTGGCCACCGAATCAAGGGAGGATTCCATATAGCCCGTGAAACATTAGAATTGTAAGGTATACCACCTAGCGCAGAAGTAAGACAAAGATGTTGAGTTGAGATTTATAGAAACATTTTAAAATCCTATTGATTATGCCCATGGATCTTCAAATGTTTTATGATGACATACTTTTCATGAAATGCTTTCACTTTATATACCAATATTTTGTTTTGGATTGTTTTGTGTACAGGTACATATGGATTGACCCCTATATTTATGATATGAGACATAGTCCCGTGGTCTTGCTAAGTAGTAGATTGGGTTTTCCGAAGTTTGTAAATAGTGAGCGTCCCTTATTTCAAATGGCCTTGTTGATTTGACATTGTTATTTTATTTTTGTTAATGGTCCGACTAGAGGCCTTGTCTCAGTTTTAGATAGATGTTGATTTCATATTGTTAGAGATTTTATGAACTGGTTTCATGTATTTTCAAGTTCTTATGAACTAAATATTGTATTGTTCAGCTGAAGTCAGAAAATGACAATGATTTTATTTGTTTACCTTTTCAGCATTTCATTATAGTATATGAATAGTGTGCATAATTGTCAGATAGAAATGAGCGCTTGGGCCTTCGTGGTTTGGGATACCCGTCGCGGATAGGGCCTTGGTTTAGGTCATGAAAAACTTGGTATCAAAGCACGATCCATGGTCCCAGGGTGTTTGCGAAATCGCGTCAGGTAGAGTCCTATTTATAAGTGTGTAGGACATTTAGAATGTTTCACTTTAATTCAAGTTCTAAATCATGCCATTGTGTTGTTCATTTGGAAGTTATCCAGATTCCTTCTTTATTCTAACTTTATTAACTATGTCTAATTGTCGAGTCAATTAAAGTGCAAAATCTTAGAGTCCAAATGAGGTTGTCCCTTCTAATTGAGTCATAAAATATAATGAAATGGTATAAGGAATTGATAGGAGTTCATATGTTCTTTAGATTATATTGATTTAAGCGTATACTCTTATCTATATCAATCGTGCTTTTGAGCCTGAGGTATGAAGTGTATTCAGTCCCTTTCTAAAATTCTTGTTGCAGATGTCATGCTTAAGGGTAGTTACATATGTCAGAATGTTGGAAAAATATTTCCACCCGAGTAGTACTATGTGTTAAGGCGTCATACCTTATTAGTAGTAAGATAATCCCAAAGTCACAAGCTTAGAAGTCAGAATGAGGGTGATTTTTGAGTAAAACAGCTCGTTTCGTTGTATAACCGTTGATTAACGGATGATTTTCCATTTTATAATGATAGACTAATATGGCAACAATATTTGTAGATTGTATGGTAGTCTGTGGAGGAAGTTTGTGGTTATGATATTTATCATTCAAAATAGTGAAGGAGTCTAGATTGAATAGTGATGATGGTTATAGAAATCTCTTATAGGCTGTAAATGGAAATGTTTAGATTAGCCAATAAGTTATAAGTATAGGCCCATTGTTGTATATTGAATATTGAAGGTAGTTGTGGTGTATGCAAGGGTAAGTAACTATGATGTGAGAAAGTGGAATATGTCAGTAAGATCGTAATGAGTTATAATATAAGACTAAGGTCGACTATGTCTATTATATGACTTTACCCCTTTGACTTTCCTTTCTTTAGTAGTTATATACTAGCACTACATGTGAGGAGGTGGGTAGTGGATTTTGAGGTGTAGTAGTAATGTCATAGAGGGGTTGTGCTTGTAGGTAGTAGTTAAGTGAAATGAAGTATTTGGGTTGGTTTCCCAATTTGATGGACTAGTGAAATACCCTGAAGTTTCCTAACTAATTTCTCCCCAAGAATGTCAAGTATTAGTTTCTAAATTGAATGATGTTTATTCTATGGGGAATTTTTAAGATTTTTAATTTTTGTTGTGTGTAAAATTCAATAAGCTTTCCATCGATACCAGATTTGCCTAAATCCGACAACCGGGAAAGAAGTTATGTCGATTTAAAGGTTCAGTCGTAAAACACCATCATCTCAGTCAGTGGCGCATCTCGCCATAAGCCAAAATGAGATTTATCAATATCCAGTATGACTCCATAATTTCACCACGTAGTGGAGGGCTCCTAATTCCTAATTTTCAAAATCCAGTGAAGCTCTGCGATGACTCCACATCGCGCCATCGTCCAATTTCCCAGCTGTCAAATTCAAGTGACATGGTTCGATAGCACCGCGTCGCGCTAGGGGTCTAGGTCGGAAAATTTTTCACAAAATTTAAAAATGCATCCAGGGTTAATTGGGTCTTTTCCCATGATTTTAGTTCAGCCTTAAACACGAAATTTAACCCTACATGACCTAAGGATATCATTATTCACTCTATTTTTCCCCAATTTCTTCATACACTCTCAAAGCCAAGAAACACTAATCTTAAAAATTCAAGGGCAAGGATCAAGAATCTCTCCAAGGATCTTTGCGGAGTTACATTCTAAAGTATGTCATGTATTGATTCATGGGTTTCTTTCACCCATGAAGTTCAAGAATCTCTTTTCAAAATCAAAGATTTGTATATTTTTGAATGTTCATGATTTGATTGAATTGAAAATTGATGTTCATGCTGTTGGTTGGTTTCGTTCTATGTTATAGATTATTTATTTTCAAGAATTGATTCTAATATATGATGATTTACGCGATATTCATCATAAACCCTTCAATTTACAAGTTGTTTTATGTATCCATGATTATTAGATATGTTGATAATTGTATAACCAGAGCATGCTCCCCATACGTTTGATTAAATGACTATGTGAAGAAAAAGTTCCATACTAGTATGATAATATGAAATCCCCATTCATGTAAAAGTTATGTATGTCAAGTGTTTGATGAAATGCCTTAGCCAATGGATTATGGATTGTTGATATTGGTCCTGTATTCGAGAAAGTCATTCTTTGTTAGTTTCCTTCAATCGAGTCCTGGGGGTACTTGTACCCAAAAAATATAGCTGTGTGCTTAGAGTCAGTGACATGTTTCACGATATCCTCAGTCAAGCTATGATCCATAGAACTCAGTCAGTAATATGACTCAGGAAAGCTCAGTAATTTAGTAATCTCAATAGTATTCCATCAGTTAACGAAACTCCATGAATTCGGTGTAGTCCAGTTTAGTTAATCATGTTTAGTGTTTATTCAGATGGGAGTAAGAATTAGCACCGAGTGAACCCAAAGATGGGAACACATACTATCAGATGAGGGTCTGATTCTTAGAAGTCATCCTTGCGTTCCAGAACTATGTAGCCAGCATAGATTGAGACATCAACACTGTGAGATGAGGGTTGATGAGGTGGATAAACACTGTCAGATAAGGTTTCCACCATTCTCTTTTGGGGACACTGTCAGATCAGGGTCACTTACAGTTTGTCCTTACCGGTGGTGAGGTTTTGACACCCTTCCAATTGGACCCCAACTCATCTATAATGTGTTATTTGGGATATGTCGGTTAGATGACTACTTCCCACAGTCTTAGTCTCAGTTTCAGTAATAGAACTCAGATAGTTTTTCAGCATTCAGGACTGTCAGATATTGTCAACTCAAAACAGTACGGAACTTAGCTAGTTCCATCAGAACCTAGACTGTCAGATATAGTCGACCAGTCTCAGTTATTTTAGTTATACTATTATCAGTATCTCATGCTATCAGTACTCAGGTTCAGTAATCATGTTATCACAAATTTAGTTATAGTTATGATGTATTCATATATGTATTCTCATGTTTATGCTATATAGTCAGTTAGTTCAGTTCATGCATATGTACCCTTTGCACTTAGCCTACCTCACATGCATACCAGTACATTCAATTGTACTGACGCATTTGCACTATGGTGTTTTATGCTATAGGTTCAGAAGCACGAGCTTCAGAGCATAAGTAGCTGCCGAATTTCGCAGTGAGTCCTCATCATTTGAGGATGATATTGTCAATTATTTCATTATCGTTGTTAGCTTTCAGTAGATGGAGTTAGTTGGAGACATGTCCCATCAACTCCTCATTCAGACAGTTAGAGGCTTTTCAGACTACCATGTTCATACAGTTTATTTTAGTTGTTTTGGGTATTTCATACCCCATCCAGATGTTATGTTTTATCAGTTATGTTAAATTTTTGAACCTTATTGCCTTTCAGCCTTTATTTCCGCTCTATATAGTATATTTTGCAGTGTTTAGGTACAGATATCAATCATAGGTTAGCTTGTGGTCCTTCGGGGTCATGAGCACCGTGTATGATTCCGAGTACCAGATTTGGGGCATTACAAACTTAGTATTAGAGCCTAAGGTTCAATAGAGTCCTAGGAAGTCTGAAAGCCTCATTTAGTAGAGTCTTGTACATGGGTGTGTTGCGTGCCACATTTATGTGCAGGAGGCTATAAGATGTTTTAGGAACAGTTTCCCTTCTTTCAGTATTAACGTCGTGCCTGTGAGCATAATCTCCAATAAATCTCTCAGTCTGGTCTAATTCGTTTCCCTCTTTCTTCTATAGAATATGCCTCCCAAAAGAAGAAATGGGAATCAGCCAGCCCCTCAGCCCGAAGATCCTTTGGGCGAACATGTTTCTCATGTAGGGTTTAGAGCTGCATTCACTACTCTTTCTCAGCCAGTTACCGCTTAAAATAACCGACCAGCTGTCTTTTTGACCAACCCAATGGCCAATTCAGCTGCAGCCAGGATTTGAGACTTCACCTGAATGAATCCTCCATCTTTTTTCGTATTTAAGTCAGATGAGGACCCTCAGGAATTAATTGAGAAGGTTCAGAAGGTTAGAGACATCATGGGGGTTACTTCAAGTGAGAGTGCTGAGCTAGTTATATATCCGTTGCAGGATATTGCTCACACTTGGTACAAATAGTGAAAGTCAGAGAGGTTAGTTGATACAGGACCTATTGAGTGAGAGGAGTTTGTCACTGCATTCTTAGATAGATTCTTTCCCCAAGAGATGAGATAGGCTAAGGTGTTAGAATTTATCAACCTCAGGTAGGGAAACATGACGGTAAAAGAGTATTTTCTTAAGTTTACTCAATTATCCAGATATGCCCCTCATATGGTTGTAGACAACAGGGCTAAGATAAGTAAGTTTGTTTTTGGGGTGAATGATAGTATGGGGTGAATGATAGTATGGTCAACGAGTGTTGGTCTGCGAAGTTGAAGAGTGACATAAACATAGCCAGGCTTATGACTTATGCTTAGCAGATAGAGGAGAAAATGATTAAGATGAGGGAGAAGCAGAATAAGAGAGAAAAGATAGGTAGTTTCAACTTTGCTCAGCCTAAGTCAGAGGGAGGAAACCGTTCTTAGTTTCATCCTAAGTCATCTGTTCCAGCTTTTTCCTCAGCCAGTGCTCCAGCTTCTAAGTTCAAGGAAAGTAATAGAGATAGAGCGCCAGGCTCTAAGTCTCAGGGCAGTGTTAGCAGTGCCCGTACCCATCTTCTTTGACAGACATGTGGTAAGTATCATCAGGTTACTTACAGAGCTAGTAGTGATGTTTGATTTGGATTTGGAAAGCCAGGCCATAGAGTTAGAGATTGTACCAAGCCAAGATAGGGTCAGCGTAAGCTTTCCCCAGCTCAGTCTGGTCGCTCGAATCAGTAGGGTGCCACTTTCAGTGCTACTAGTGGGCAATGCCCAAACACATTTTATGCTCTCCAGTCCCGACAGGATCAGGAAAATTCTCCTAATATAGTTAATGGTACATTACAGATCTTTCACTTGCATGTTTATTTTTTACTAGATCCATGAGATTCTTTGTTTTTTGTTACTCCCTATATAGCAGTTTATTTCAGAGTCAGTCCCAAAATTCTAGCAGAGCCCTTCTCAGTGTCTACTCCAGTAGGTAAAACCATCATAGCCCGATGGGTATATAGGAACAATTCAGTTATGGTATCTGAGAAAGTCACCTTAGTAGACTTAGTCGAATTAGAGATGACTGATTTTGATGTCATTCTCGGCATAGATTAGATTTATTCCTACTATGCCATAGTCGAATATAGAAATAGAGTTTTCCAATTTCAGTTTCTGAATGAACCTGACCTAGAGTGGAGGGGTAGCACTTTAGATTTCAGAGGTCAGCTTGTTTTCTACCTTCGGGCAAGGAAAATGGTATCTAGAGGATGTGTCTATGATCTTGTTGAACTTAAGGAAACTAGTTTTGAAACTCCCAATCTTGAATCAGTCCCAATCGTGAATGAATATTCAGATGTCTTTGCTGATGATCATTCAGGAATTCCCCCGAAAGGGAAATAGACTTCGGCATCGATCTTCTTCCAAATACTTAGCCTATATCTATTTTACCATACAAAATGGCACTAGCAGAACTCAAATAATTGAAAGAGCAGTTGAAGGTTCACTTAGATAAGGGATTCATCAGACCCAGTGTGTCCCTATGGGGCGCACCATTCTTATTCGTGCGAAAGAAATACGGTTCTCTCTGAATATGTATATACTACTATCAGCTCAATAAATTCATGGTCAAGAACAAGTATCCACTTCCTAGAATCAATGACTTAATCGATCAACTTTAGGGTACCAGCTATTTTTCTAAGATAGAACTCCAATCAGGCTATTATTAGCTCAGAGTAAGAGAATGTGACATTTCAAAAATAGCCTTTCGTACTCGGTATAGTCACTTCAAATTTTTTGTCATGTCCTTTGGTCTTACCAATTCCCCAACAGCTTTCATGGACTTGATGAACCGCGTGTTCAAGCAGTACTTGGACATGTTTGTCATAGTCTTCATTGATAATATCCTTGTTTATTCCCATAATGAGTAGAATCATGCAGACTATCTCAGAATTGTACTTCAGACCCTCAGAGATCATCAAATATTCGCCAAATTCAGTAAGTGCGAATTTTGGATAATGTCAGTGGCATTCCTTGGTCATTTTATTTCTGGTGATGGCATTAGGGTTGATCCTAAAAAGACAGAAGCAGTAAGAAAAGACCTGTCTCTCCATCAAATATCTGGAGTTTCTTGGGTTTGGCTGGCTAGTACAGACTATTTGTTAAGGGATTTTCTTCTATTGAATTCCCTATGTCCAGATTGACTCGTAAGAGAGTCAAATTTTAGTGGTTAGATCCTTGCAAGAAGAGGTTTCAGGAGTTGAAGACCCCACTCACCTCAACTCTAGTCTTAGCTCTTCCAGATGGTCCAGATGGGTTTGTAGTGTATTGTGATACATCTAAAGTATGTTCGGGTTGTGTACTCATGCATCATGGTAAGGTCATAGTCTATGCCTCCGAACAACTTAAACCCCATGAGAAGAATTATCCTACTCATGATCTCGATTTAGCAGCCATAGTTTTTTCCTTAAAGATCTGGCGGCATTATCTATATGAAGTTCATGTAGATGTGTTATAACATCCCGAAAATCAAGTTCTGAGATGCCACACGGTGCTTAGGGTCACAAGTGACCCCAAGCTAACCTTTTTCATCGGTATAACTCAAAAGCAACTAATTAAAACATAGTTCTGAGAGAATAAAGCTGAAAATGTCTCAATACAGAATCTATTCAGTACAATATTGGAATTACAAGTTGATAATTCTACTAACACATATACATATACAAGAAGGAGACTGAATACATCAACCACTACTACTGTCTTTGAAGCCTCTACTAGTATTGTCTGTACATAGTCGAGTCATGACTCCCAACTACCATACTCAATACGACCGACGAAAGAAGATACCATGCTCCAAACTGAAATAATCGACCTAAGTCCCTGAACTGTGAGGACTCTATACCTGCTGATCGGAAACTGCAACTGAATAGAATAGTAAATGGGGGTCAGCACAAAGAGAATGTACTGAGTATGTGGGGGTGCATGCAACACTTTAAATAACATCATCAATTTCATGAAAACATGCATGCAGACAATGATGACTCACTTGGCTTGAGTTATATCAAATCATACTCTTCATACTTTCATAATAAATAGTTCAAATGGTAAAATCTCATAATCCATGTAAATCATCAAAAATCATAAATTATGATAAATCATCATAAATCATCATAAATTATCATATCATCAAAATTCATCATAGGTAATCATAATTCCTCATAACATCTCAACTCTTTGACTTAAATCTCAGAGTGACTCGGTAATTCAAGATACATGACTTTTATGGACAGGGGGTTTCCTATAATCGACAACCCCATGTGAGCTACGTAGAATACCAACGTTTGAAACCCCTGTTGGCGGAAGCATCATACTCTTTGCCAGGGAGTAAGACCTTAAAACTGCAATAATCACAATCGGGCTCTCTGGCCAATAATATCATCATCAAACAACCCTACGGTGGCACATAGGTTTGGGGAAATACCAAATTTCCCTCTCGGTGCTAAGTACTACTCCTCTACAAGCTCAAAATGCATTAGGAAATCCACCATCATCATCACAAGGGTATATCATAGAGACCAAAAAAATATCTCAATTTATAATTCATCAACAATTTGTGGATTCCTAACCCCAACTTCGACTTAAAATATTTCAATCTTTTTCAATATCAACAAGGTATCAATGCATTGAAACATAACCGAATCGACATTTGGACAAGAATATGAAGACTCAATATGTAATATTTTCAACAATTCAACTCATCAAAATCATCCGGAAAAAAAATACCAAAATTCATCTCAACATCTATATCAAAATCAATCTTTCTCATAGCCAAAATCATCTCGACTCTGCGAATTCAAGGTCAATGTACTCACATGATTATTCTTTCAATTCGACAATTAAATCATGACAATAGCTTTTGAAAAGCACTTGAGACCTTCAATTCATAATAAGAATACATATCCCGTAGAACAACTCAAATCATGACTTTTATCTCAAAAGCCATTAGAAATATCAATTCATTGTAGTAGTATGCAATTATAGCATAAATTCTCAATTTAAGAAGTAGAGTAATGAAGTAATCATGTATATCCATATTGGAAAAAAAATTTCAAAGTCTTATAAATCCTTCATAAAGTAATTTGAGTGTATACCCATTTTCGAATATCATGAAATTTCAATAATAGAACTCAACCTTTTTAAATGTCAAAATGTAACAGTTTATCAAGTCATGACAACATCAATATTTTTGAGAAAATATCAAGACTCATGGTAACATCTCAAACGTTATATCTCAATATGCTCAATGATTCAATTTCGTCATAAAGAAGCTTTAAGCTTATCATAAATCTCAAAATCATTCCAAGATACCATTTCAACATATATCTCGAAATCATTCCAAATAAAAATATAAAATATACAATTATAGATATCAAGGCATCTCATGTCTCAAAAATATATTCAATAATTCAAATCGTCATTGGAAAGCATAAAGCTTGACACATCTCAAAATATTATTCCAAAATACCATCTCGACATACGTCCCAAAATCATTCAAAATACCACCTCATGGTAAAAGTGTGTAATTCACAATGATAATTATTAAATCATATCATGAAAACATTGAGATAATCATATAAATCAAAGTTTATTCATTCAACCATCATAATCTCATAATCGAATTATTTAGACATAATCTCACATGCAAAATCATGTAAAACCATAATAAAATTAAAGCTTTGCGCACAAGAACGGAAGATTGCACTTGTTCAAAATCCCTCATACCTTGAAGTTAACTTCTTGATTACGAAATCCTGTTCGAACAAATAGTGGGTGCTCCTCGAAGGTCTTGAAATGAGGAGTTCATTTATCGGATTAATTTTGGATTTCTACGGTGAAATTGAAAGATATTTGGAGCTCAAAATGGACCTAGGGTTTAGTTCTCTCAATATTTTTGATGGAAGAACATGAATTTTATGGCTCAATATAGGTATAAATGGACAATTTTTGTCCATGAAGTGAAGGCATAATGACCAAAATGCCTTTAAAAATCAAATAATTTTTGAATCTGTCCTTTGGTGGACTGTTTTGATAGTCTGAAGTAGATCAACCATAACGTTTAATCCGATATCCAAATTGGATGAAACCAGTTTCATTAGAAAGAGGACTCTCATATATTTCCATTGATATATAGTATCTCACCCAGATCATTGTGTACGAGGAGTAATGATCGTTTAAAGTTGACCTAAAAATTCACTTTTGATAGGCTGAAGTAGATCGACCATAACTTTTTGCTCCGATAGAAAAATTGGATGAAACCAATTTCATCGGAAAGAGGACTCGTAGAGCTTTCTGTTGATATATATTAGATCACCCAGATCATTATGTACAAGGAGTTATGATCGGTTTAAAGTTTGATCAAACATACGTTAGGCCTCAGTACTTTTTTTCTGCACGTTTTACTGTTCATAGTTCGATCGGAATGGTCTTAACTCATCGCTCGAGTGTCCGTTTTTGATGATCTATATTTCATTGGAAAGATTATTTGATACTCTACGCAATGGTAGGTCAACATCTTAGAAATACTATACAGAAAATTTATGGATTGCTCTAAAGCATAGAACTCAAGACATTTCTCACAAAATCTTTACGAAGAAAATTTCCCGAGGTATTATATGTGTTCATAGATCATAAGAGCCTTCAGTATGTCTTTTATCAGAAATATCTCAATCTTCGTTAGAGGAGGTGGTTATAGCACTTGAAAGATTACGACATGAGTGTCTTTTATCATCCGGGCAAGGACAGTGTAGTGGCCGATGCTCTCATAGACTATCTATGGGTAGTGTTGCTCATGTTAAGGACAATAAGAAGAAGCTAGTTTAGGAAGTCCATCAGCTTTCCAGACTAGGTGTTCGCTTAGTTAATATAGAAGAGGGTGACATATAGGTTCAGAGTAGTTCAGAATCATCTCTAGTTTCTGAGGTAAAAGACAAGAAAGATAGATATCCTAGTCTAATCAATTTGAAAGAGTCAGTCAAGGATTAGAAAGTAGAGGTTTTCTCCCAAGGAGGAGATGGTGTTCTGCGTTGTCTGGGTCGTCTTTGTATTCCAGGTATAGCTGACTTAAGGCAATTAATTCTTGTAAAAGTGCATGGTGCACGCTACTCGATTCATCTAGGGGCCATTAAGATGTAACGCGACTTACGGGAGATTTATTGGTGGAGTGGGATGAAAAGAGATGTTCCAGAGTTTGTGACTAAGTGCTCTATATGTCAGCAGGTAAAGATAGAGCATTAAAAGCCTAGTGGGTCCATGCAGGAGTTCAATATTCCTACTTAGAAGTGAAAAGAAGTGAACATGGACTTTGTGATGGGTTTGCCTTGTACTCATCACCAACATGATTCAGTCTGGGTCATTGTAGACAGAATGACCAAGTTAGCTTATTTCCTTCCAGTCCATACCTCTTATTTAGCCAAGGATTATGCCAAACTCTATATCAGAGAGTTGGTCAAATTGCACGGTGTTCCGTTATCTATTATCTTAGACAGAGGTACCCAGTTCACCTGTTATTTATGGAAAGTGTTCCAAAAGGATCTTGGTACCCAAGTTCATTTCAGTACAGCCTTTCATCCTCAAACAAATGGTCAAGTAGAAAGGACTATTTAGACCCTAGAAGATATGGTAAGGGCGTGTACAATTAATTTCAAAGGTAGTTATGATGAACACTTGCCTTTGATTGAGTTTGCATAGAGCAATATCTATCATTCCAGTATTAAGATGGCTCCATTCAAAGATCTCTATGGTAGGAGGTGTAGATATCTAGTCGGTTGCTTTAAAGTTAGTGAGGCTTTAGTTATTGGGCCTAACTTAGTATTCGATGCCTTAGAAAAAGTCCAGTTGATTAGAGAAAGACTCCAGACTGCTCAGACCCGACAGAAGTCTTATGCAGATGTGCATAGAAAGGACCTCGAGTTGGAGGTTGGTGACTATGTCTATATTAAGATCTCTCCCATAAAGAGAGTGAAGAGATTCGGCAAAAAAGGGACAGCTCAGTCCCCGATATATTGTCCCTTTAAAATACTCAGTCACTTCGGCAAGGTAGCTTATGAGCTCGAATTGCCTTCAGATCTAGATTTAGTTCATTCAGTCTTCTATGTCTCTTTGCTCAAGAAGTGCATAGGTGACCCAACTGTTGTAGTCACTATTCTGAGCATAGATGTTTAGAATAGCCTCTCTTATAAAGAGATTCTTATTGAAATTCTTGACTATCAGACTGAGGAACAAAGAAGTCCCTCTAGTCAAAATTCTTTGGCAGAATCAGTCCATTGAGGGAGATACTTGGGAAGCAGAAGAAGACATGCATAATAAGTATCCTCACCCTTTCCCGGCTAACTCAGATCAAGCTCAAGGTAACAATTCTCCTTAAGCTTTTCAGTTTTCATGTCCAGATTTCAGTTACAAACTTGGTATCAATTTCATGTTCATAATTCTATTATAAACTTGGTACTAAGTACCATTGCATATAATCATATGCTAATGGATCAGATTAGTCATGTGTTCATGCATCAAATATGTATTCTCCTAGTGGGAAACTCAGTTATTAGAAATCTCAGACATGTGTTTATGAGTCAGTTAAGTCATGAAATCATGCATCAGATATGCATGCTCAATAAAAATCTTACTAATGTTAGTCATGTTTTATTTGTTCATGCTTAGTATATACTTTAGCTCATCATTTCTCCCATCTCATTTAGTCATATTCGAGGACGAACATTCCTAAGGGGGAGATATTGTAATACCCCAAAGTTTCCTAACTAATTTTGTCCCAAGAATGTCAAGTATTATCTTATAAATTGAATGATGTTTATTCTATGGGAAATTTTCAAGATTTTTAATTTTTGTTGCGTGTAAAATTCAATTAGCTTTCCATCGATACCAAATTTTCCAAAATCCGACAACCGGGTAAGAAGTTATGGCAATTTCAAGTTTCAGTCATAAAAAATCATCATCTCAGTCAGTGGCGCGTCGCACCATAAGAAAAAATGACATATGTTAATTTCTAGTAAGACTCCACGATTTCACCGCATCGTGGAGGGATCCTAATCCCAATTGTCAAAATCTAGTGAAGCTCCGCGATGAACCCGCGTCGTGCCATCATCCAATTTCCAAGTTGTTGAATTCCAGTGACACGGCACGATAGCACCGCATCACGCCAGGGGTCCAGGTCGGGAAATTTTTCACAAAATTTAAAAGACACGTCTAGGATTAAATGGGTCTTTTCCTATGATTTTAGTTCTACCTTAAACACGAAACTTAACCTTACTTAACCTAAGGATATCATTATTCACTCTATTTTTCCCCAATTTTTTCATACACTCTCAAAGCCAAGAAAACCTAATCTTAAAAATTCAAGGGCAAGGATCAAGAATCTCTCCAAGGATCTTTACGGAGTTACATTCTAAGGTATGTCATGTGTTGATTCATGGGTTTCTTTCACCTATGAAGCTCAAAAATCTCTTTTCAAAATTCAAGATTTGTATATTTTGAATGTTCATATTTGATTGTATTGAAAATTGATGTTCATGTTGTTGGTTGGTTTCGTTCCATGTTATAGACTATTTCTTTACAAGAATTGATTCTAATATGTGATGATTTATGCGATATTCATGATAAACCTTTCAATTTACAAGTTGGTTTATGTATCCATGATTATTAGATGTGTTGATGATTATATAACTGAAGCATTCTCCCCATATGTTTGATTAAATACCTATGTGAAGGAAAAGTGCCATACTAGTATGTTAATATAAAATCCCCATTCATGTTCAAGTTATGTATGTCAAGTGTTTGATGAAATGCCTTAGCAAATGGATTATATATTGTTGATGTTGGTCCTGTATTCAAGAAGTTCATGTTTTGTCAGTTTCCTTCTATCGAGTCCTGGGGATACTTGTACCCAAAAAATATAGCTGTGTGCCTAGAGTCAGTGACATATTTCATGATATCCTCAGTCAAGCCATGATCCATAGAACTCAGTCGGTCATGTGACTCAGGAAAGCTCAGTAAGTCAGTAATCTCAATAGTATTCTATCAGTTAATAGAACTCTATGAATTCAGTGTAGTCCAGTTCAGTTAATCATGTTTAGTGTCTATTTAGATGGGAGTAGGAATTAGCACCGAGTGAACCCAAGGATGGGAACACACACTGTTAGATGAGGGTGTGATTCTTAAAAGTCATCCTTGTGTTCTAGAACTATGTAGCCATCAAAGGTTGCGACATCAACTCTGTCAGATGAGGGTTGATGAGGTAGATAAATAGTGTCAGATGAGGGTCCCATAATTTTGTTTTAGGGACACTGTCAGATGAGGGTCTCACTCACAGCTTGTCCTTATCAGTGTTGCGGTATTGACCCCTTTCCAATTAGGGTTATAGATTGGACCCCAACTCTACTATAATGGAGTATTTGTGGCATGTCAGTTAGATGACTACTTCCCACAGTCTTAGTCTTAGTTTCAGTAATAGAACTCAAATAGTTCTGCAGCATTCAGGACTGTCACGTACAGTCAACTCAGAATAGTACAGAACTTAGCTAGTTCCATCAGAACCTAGACTGTCAGATATAGTTGCTCAGTATCAGTTATTTCAGTTATACAGTTATCATTATATCATGCTATCAGTACTCAGGTTCAGTAATCATGTTATTACCAATTAAGTTACAGTTATTATATATTAATACATGTATTCTCATATTTATGTTATATAGTTAGTTAGTTCAGTTCATGCATATGTACCATTTGGATTCAGCCTACCTCACATGCATACCAGTATATTCAATTGTACTGACGCATTTGCACTATGATGTTTTATACCATAGGTTTAGAAAGACGAGATCTAGAGCATTAGTAGCTGCCAAATTTAGCAGTGAGTCCTCATCATTCGAGGATGATATTATTAGTTATTTCATTATCTCAGTTAGCTTTCAGTAGATGGAGTTAGTTGGGGATATGTCCCATCAATTTCTTATTTAGACAGTTAGAGGCTTTTCAGACGACCATGTTGAGATAGTTTATTACAGTTGTTTTGGGTATTTCATACCCCATCCAGATGTTATGTTTTATCAGTTATGTTACAGTTTTGAACCTTATGGCCTTTCAGCCTTTATTTCTACATTATATAGTATATTTTGCAGTGTTCAGGTACAGATATCAGTCATGGGTTAGCTTGTGGTCCCTCGGGATCATGAGCACTGGATAGTGTTCCGAGTACCAGATTCGAGGCATTACAACTAGTATAGTATGTGTCATACATTATCGGTGGTCTGAAATTGATACTAGACTATAGGCTTTAACTTTAGATGTGGATTGTGGTTATAAGAATAGAAGCTTAAGAGTAATGCTGCGTATTTTATGGGAATAAATTTGTAGGCTTGATGTGAGTTTTGAAATAGCCTAGGTTGGAAACTTGTGGAATAATGAGTGGACAATTGTGATGTATATGTATACATGAGGACAAGATTAAAACGATAAATTATGGTTGAATCATAAAGTGGATAAAAGCGTAAGTGTACAAGAATAAGTTGAACTCCGAGGTAGCATGTTGTTAGATAATGTGTGATGTGTATGAGTGTCAAGTGTACCTAGATTTTATTCTCGAATTTCATAGTATGGAGAAGTCTGGGAGTTGTTGCATAGCGTTATTTAGAGAGTTGAGTTAATGAAATATGGGTAGACAATATGCACCTTTGGAATAGTTTTATAAATGTTGTTGAGTTGTAAGTTATGTGATTACAGGTGTAATTCTAGTATTCTAAGGAGTTGAAGATAGGGTATTAAGTGTATAGAAGAATTGATGTCCATACCCATGATAATATCAGTCATAAGTCGTCGCATTTGGGGGTTAGAGTAAATTACAATATATGTTCCTGAAGGGGGATATTCTAGAAAGCATTTAGTATCTTTATATTAATATTATTGAGGGGAGTTTATGTTCATGTGTATGTTGATATCCCCCATTGTGTTGAGTGTTGTGCTTGTAGATTTAATAAGAATCTATGTACAAAAGTTTAGGAGTGTGACTTTGCTCTAAGGGGGTGATGATGCATTAAAGTAGTTCCTGAATTTTCTTGTGGTGTCAAGTTTCAAGTAAGAATCATGATAAATCAATTCCTATTCAAGCAAACTCCTCCTACTTCTATTTGAATGGACATCTATAAATGTTTTATGCATTCAAGTCTTGCCTATGTATAAGGTTGAGCTCTCTATGCAAGTCATTTCATGTTTCGACCTCCAAACAAGAAGTAGTAATGTCCCTCAGTGATCCAATATTCCAAGAATCCAAGCTATATGTTATGTTGCTTATGATACATACAAAATCTATGTCTCACAGAATGCTTGGTTCGAAGAAACTATGCTTCTATATGTCACCGATTCATTATATGTCAGGTTAAGCCAACGTGATAAATTTTATGCTAACTCATGGAAAAATTTGAGTTCTTTAAATGATGATCAATCGCTTCAAGTGGAAATCCTTATCTTAGTTGTTAAGTACATAAATATCGGGTTTATAATTAATAGCTCATGATATGTGCACCCATGTTTGACACTATATTCTTTCCTAAGAAATCATGTTGTGTTGTGTTTATGCCGAACGACTCTTTACTTATGATCCAGACACTTGTTATATGAAGCATTTCATGTCTATTCTATCGTATCTTCACCTCATGTCCCTCCTTGAGTAGTGCAATAAGTATTGGTTATGGTTTAATAGTGTGACATCCATTCATGATGTTTATGCTCGGGTCCCTCAATGACCCTCCATATGCTAGTATAATGGTGGTGATGTTTTAGGTAGGGGAGTAGATGTTCTTAAAGGTGAGAATTTTGTATGTGATTTCTTCAGCTAAAATTTTAGGAGAAGGGGGAAGAAGGAGATGAACTTTCGCTATGTGAAATAGTTAGGAAGGAGATATATGGAAAAAATCTTTGGGAGAATTATTTAATTTGCTGGTCTTAGTGGGGGGAGTCCATGAAGTGGGTGTAGTAATTACAGGCTTGAATGTTGTGATTGTTAAAAGAAATTGTAACACCCTACAAATGGGTCCGTAGACGTCACACGGTGCTCAAGACTACAAGTAGTTTCAAGCTAACCTTTTTAGCCTTCTACTAAAGTTGTAACTCATAATACAGGAATCTAAGCAGACAAAACAATACTGAACTACTGAATACTGTCTGAACTAAACTAGAATTAACTAAACACAATGTTTGAAAGTTTTTAACTAGAAAATATTAATAACCGACACTGTACATCTGAAATGTATCTAATAGTCGGATAAGACTCTAACACTACTAACTAGAGAGTCGCTGGGACAGACCCCCAGCTGACTCGAGCTGACTGAAAATAACTAAATAAACTACTCTGAAAATCTAAATAACTGGATCCCCGAACTATAAGGACTCACCAACTATCGAGATGTAGATAAATATGCTCGTGGTCAATCACCCTGCTGGAACTGAGCACCTAAACCTACATTATTAAATAATGTAGCAAATAGACATATATTTGGATCAGTACATTTGTAATGTACTGAGCATATGAGGGTGAATGCATAAGTAAAATAGTGATGGAATGTATATCTTTCTCATAAATAATGCATGCTAAGTATAAATGGCTCACCTTGGCTTGAGTAATTAAAAGCTAAAATCATAAAGCATGAATGATAAAATATACTATATGAATATTGTGAGCCACCACCCTTAGTTCTCAGTCTGTACTTGAAATCTGATTTCAAATCATGGATGCTAAGTGTAGGAAGGACTCACTTTTATCATATGAAAACTAAAAGCTGAAGTTCTGTAAGTAATGTCTTATGTAGGACTATATCTGAGTAAATTTGTGAGCCTTTACACTTAGTTTTATAAAACCTGTTCTGTTATTTTATTTTTAAGACTTAGGTTTAGGGAGGTTCTTCTAATCGACATACACTATATGAGCTATCATAGTATCCAACGTCTAGTTCCCATAAGGGAAAGCCTCATGTTGGGGATAGGTTTCCTACTCTTGCCTAGGAGTATAACTTGAGCTAAGTGATCACAATCTGTATCTGTCATCCATATACATTGGAATAATCCGAATCTGTATCTATGTTGGCTCGTAGTTCTGGGGCATGTGAACTAGGACACATACCCAAATCGGTGCTAAATACTATTTCCTTTAATTTATATGCTCATTCTATAGGAAATCCACTTTAAGACTAACATAAGGGTTTACAATGAAAACCAGTTATGCATCTGTTTACTTTAAACTATAATAAAACAAACTTTGTGGATACCATATCTTAGCTGAGGATCAAAAGATCAAATTTTGTTCAAAATTTGAATATGAACTAGTCTTATGGTGCTTAAAGGCATAATCTTCTTGAAATATCAATACTTATACTTAGGGCTTAAAACCCACGCTTCAAACACATATCAAATCACCACAAAGTTCGTACTCAATAATAAAACATTGAAATTCTTTAATAATTCTAGTCAAGATAATGAAATTTAATTCTCAATCCATAAAATCATGCCACACACATAAAGGTGTGAAAGAAACATGGAACTCAACATTTAAATCACTTGTAACATAAACATCTTTAAACAATGATAATTTGGTATGAACCCTATGAAATTCATATAATTTTATGTAAAATTCAACTCTAAAACTAGTTTTGGGCGCCTAAACCCTAAACCCTAAACCTTAAACCCTAAACCCTAAACCCTAAACCCTAAACCCTGAACCCTGAATCCTGAACCCTAAACCCTGAACCCAAAGGTGTATCATTGTTCATAACCCCACATACCTTATTTGATTATTTGAATGCAAAAGCTTTAACTTTGAATTCTTAACGATGTTCTTGAAGCTTCTTCTTGAAGTTCTTGAACCCAGAAACTTGAATTCTTCGTTATCTTAAAAAAATGGTGAAACCTTGGATTTCTTAGACTCAATATTGAATCTTTAGGGTTTTCTTGGAGAGAAATTTGGTGAATAAAGACCGTAATATGCTTAGAATAAGGTTAAATCATCTGTTTTCATGAGTTAAGGCAACAATAATTGACTTAAATGCCCTTTTAAAATTTAAAATCGCGACTGGAGTCCAATTTCGCTCCTCAGTGCGATGCGGTGCTATTGTGATTCATTACTAGAAATGGACGAGTGAGAATTTGTACTTCACCATGACGCAACATTATCGCATTGCATCACTAGAAAAGGACTGTAATACCCCACATTTTTGGGCTAGTCTATGAACCGTCGTTCTTACGTGTATAAGCTATAATTCACGTTATTCCCATGTGAATATAAGTTCATGATATTTATCCTAGTGTGTGAAGTGCTCTTGAGGTTAAAAATGTTCATAGGAATCACTTAGAGCCAAGTTGAGCTAAGATCATTTGATTCATCCAAAATTTGATATTTGATTCTATAAGGGTCTACTTTAAATGTATATAACTTTTTATGTACATGGAATTTTACTTCTCATGAACCACCAAATTATAGATAATTGAATTATCTTTCCAATGATACCAAATTAGCCAAAATGCGATACCCTAGTAAAAATTTATGCCATTTTTCGTGTGAGGCAGTAATCCGACGTGGTCTGAACGCATCGCGTCGACTGCGCCCCGACACAAAAAACTGAAGTGGATCCAAAGTTGTTTTACATGTTAATTTAGTTCCTAAAAGGTTTAGGGACACTTTGGTCAATTCCCCTCACCCAAATACGACTCTATCACTTAATTTCATCCCCAAAAATATTAGATACATTATTAATCATCTTTTTCTCTTCAACAAAACCCAAGCCTCCTCAAGAACACCAAGAACTCCATGAAATTTTGTTTAAGAAAAGAATCAAGAATCAAGAATGCTTTTAAGATTGTGTTTCTCCTTCAAGATCAAAGATTTAAGGCATGTAGGAGTTTATCCATGGGTCCTCTTTCACCCGTGGAGCCCAAAACTCAAATTTCAAGATTAAAGTTATAATCTTTACATGTTCCCATGAATTTTGTTTATAAATTTTCATGAATCTTAAACTTTTATCATGTTTTCATGAAATTGTGGGTTATATGAAACCTTACATGTTTGAATGGTATTGTTTGCCAAATTTAAACTCCAATCGATGATTTTAGAGGTGAAATCATGCTATTAATACTATTTTTAACTACTCCCATTCTTAGCCTAAACTATGAATTACAAGTGTTTGATGAAATACCTACAAGAATGATTTTGAACAAAGGCTTACATATCATGTCCTTAGAGTTTTAATTGGATTCCATGGTGGATCCTATATTCAAGATATTTAGAAATAATTCCTTATTTTAAGTTCATGTTTTCCACATGTTGTGATGAAATGCCCATGTCCTATTTCATGTGAATTTTATGTAATTTCCCCAATTCACGGTGTTGGTTATGAACCCATGCTATGCTCTCATGTTTTAAAGATATTCCTATGTCTAAATATTAATCTCTATGTGCTTGATAGAATGCCTATGTGAATTGAATAGGGTAATTATGACATGTTACCATGTGTTCTCATCCATGTACAAGTCCATAACCTCCAAGTGTTTGACAAAATGTCTAAATGAAAGCATTGTTGACAATTGACTATTGTTATGGTATTATGATCATGCCATGCTTTACTTTTATTCTATCGAAACCTGGGGGTATTTAATACCCAACAATTTAGCTGTTTACCTTGAGCCAGTGTCAGTTATAGAATTGTATCAGTCACATCACGATAAGTAGTACTATCAGTCAGTTATAAAACTCAGTAGAACTTAGTCAGTTATAGACCTCAGAAAAGTCTTAGTAATCTAAGTATCAGTCCAGTCTAGTTCAGTATTTAGTTCATACCTCAGTTATATTCAGTATTCAGTTCAGACCTCAGTAGTATTCAGTATTCAGTTCAGACTTCAGTAGTATTCAGTATTCAGTTCAGACCTATATAGTATTCAGTCAATTAACAGAATTTAGTAGTATTTCTATCAATCAACAAAACTCAGTGAATACAGTTCAATTCAGTTAAAAAGTACAAATAGTAACAGTTCAGTCAAGCCTAGTACAAACTAGGAAATTAGTTCAGTGTCTATTTATATGGGAGTAGGATTCAGCACCGAGTGAACCCAAGGATGGGGAATCACCTATTAGTAGAGGGTTTGATCCTTAGAAGCAATCCTTGCATTCTAGAACTACGTAGCCAGCATAGGTTGAGACATCAAACCCGCCAGATGAGGGTTGATGAGGTGTTTTAACCTGTCATATAAGGGTACCACCATTCTCATTAGACTACCTTCCAGATGAGGGTACCTTTTTAGTGTCATTAACTATGGCATGGTACTAACACCCTTCCAACTGGGGTTATAGGTTGGACCCCAATTAGTTTAAGAGGGGAATCCCACAGTTACAGTTTCAGCTTCAGACTCAGGATGGAACTCAGTTCTATTCCATAAATCAGGAATGTCAAAAATAGTCACCCAGCTTGGTACAGAACTCAGTTCAGTTCTATAGATTCAGGACTATTAGATACAGTCAATCAACTTTGTACGGAACTCATCATAGTTCCACAAAAATAGGACTGTCAGATACAATATCCTATTTATCAATAATAAAGTATCAGTAAACTCAAATATCAGTTAATCATTTATCAAAACTCGGTATACATTCTCCGTTATAGTCTTAGTTACAGTCTCAGTCCCAGTTTCATTCTGATAATCATATCAGTAACTTAGTTCAGTTTCAAGTTTGCTCGACTATTGTGTACAGTTATTAATTATTCAGTTATTAGTATTCAGTACCTTAGTTTACAGACTATTTTAGAATCATGTTATGTGCTTGGTCTTACATTCTCAGATAATATAGTCTTTACAAATTCATGCTTAGTTACCTCAGGTTACTCAGTCAGTCCCTTTCTCATATGTATAATGCTCTATAGTTTTAGTCTAGTTATTCAGACTAAGTACAGTTCAGTTTTACATTCCCAGTATTTAGCTTCAGTTATACTTATATCATTGAATTAAAGTTTTACAGAACCTGAATGTAGAGAGTCACAATCTTATCAGAGTATGTTTGTCACTCATGCTTTGAGATATTTCAGTTTTCAATTTATTACAACGTATTGGTGAGTCTACTTAAACCTAGCATGCATGTTTTATGATTATGTATGAAATCAAATTTACTTATTTCATTAACCCTTCCATACTCAGTACATTCCAAAAGTACTGATCCATATATATGTCTGTGTGGCTACATTTTCTCATAATGTAGGCACCAGTTATATCCTACGTATCCCGATCAGACAGTTGCAGATTCCAGCCTACAGATGATGAGTTCTCCTACTTCGGGAACTCCAGGCAATTTTAGTTCATTTACAGTTTATTTAATATCATATGTATTGATTAGTGGTAGTTGGAGACATGTCCCAACAATCTATACTCAATATAGTAGAGGCTTCATAGATGTCAGTCAGAGTCAGTTATGTAAATTTTAGTTTCATCCTTCAATTTTATCAGATTGTAAAGGTTTATCAGTATTGTATCTATTTTAGACCTTTAGTATGACTATGTTTCCGCATAGTAAACAATTATTTATTATGCCATAATTCAGTTGCTTAACAGTATGCCAGTTCATTGGTTAGGTTGGGATCACTTGTGGTTCCAGGCACTGTGTGACGTCTCGGGATAGATTTTTGGGGCGTTACAAGGATGAGTGAAAATTTGCTCTTCACCACGATTCGTTACCTGTTCCACTGTGATTTATGTAGCTACTGTCTCACATGAAAAATGACATAACTTCTCACCTGGGTATCAAATTAAGGAGAAATTGGTATCATTAGAAATATGACTCAATTATCAATAATTTAGTGGGTCTTAAGCTGGAAAATTCTACATACATCAATAATTATACATTTTCAAAGTTGAACCTTGTAGAATCGAACACCAAACTTTGGACGAATCTAAGGTTCTTGGCTCAACTTAGATCTAAGTGATTTCTATGAACATTCTTCACCTACTAAACACTTCACACACTAGGATATGAAATGAACTAGGAAAAGTATGAGGTATTACAGCAACCCATATACTATGTGGTTATATTCCCTAAATTAAAACTTGAGGGTGTTTGATGGTAGTAATAAGGTGAAGTAATCTTGTCAATGGGATAGCTTAAGCTAGTACCTCTTTTCTCCGAGTTAGGCTGCAACATAGAATTATTATGTAGTGGGACACAAAATTGTCGTTAGAAGTGCTATGGGAGTATTGTAAGTTGGAAATAATGCAGTATGTTATTTGTTGTTTGGGGCATAATTAAGTAATGTCTCTAAGTTTAAGTCTATTCGTTGTACCTTGTAATGAAGAGAATGCTTCTAATCCTATGTCTCATGAAAACTATTATGATTCATAGAACTCATGTGCAAGATCATCCCTGTGTAAATTCTTATTACCTCGTGCTTCATGCTTACATGTTTCACTAGGGGTTATCATGAAGCTCATTTGATGCCTTTGTATATTTCATTGAGGAAAAATGTTTAATGAGAGATTATGTTCTTTATTAAATACTTCTAGAACTTCAAAAAGTCCCTACCTATCATTCAAGATGAGTGATCCCAAGGGGGAGATAATGTAACACCCCGCATTTTTGAACTAGAAATTGAACTGTTGCTCCTACGTATGTAAGCTATAATAGAAATTATTCCAAGTGAGAATAAGTGTCATTATCTTTATCCTTGTGTTTTAAGTGCTTTTGAGGTGAAAAATCCTCATAGGAATCACTTGGAGCGAAGTTGAGCTAAGAACCTTTGATTCGGCTAAATCTTTGTATTCAATTTTATAATGGTCTAATTTAAACGTGTACAACTTTCGATACAAGAAGAATTTTTCAGCTCAAGACCCACCAAATTATAAATAATTGAGTCTGTTTGCCAATGATACTAATGTCACCTTAATCCAATACCCGAGAAAAAAGTTAGAGCCATTTTCATAAGAGAGGCAGTGAGATTGCAAGATTAGCCTGCGTCGCACACTCCAATGCCCGCCCCTATTTTAAAACTGTTGGTTTCGCATTTTTAAGGGCTTTTTAGTCTTTTCTTTTCTTATAACTCCCAGCCCATGACTTATTATAACCCTTAAGGGCATTACTTTTTACCTATTTCATCAATTAAACATCTCAAAATCCACTCATACACTCTTAACGATAAGATTAGGGTTTCTTCACAAGATCATCCCCAAAGATCAAGAATCATGCTCTTAATTCATGATTTCTAAGAAATAAATCAAGATTTGAGTTCTATCATTTGAGTTCTATCATTTGAACTAAGTAAGCTAAGGTACGTGGATCTTTCCTAACCAACATGGGCATAGTGAAATCATTTTTAATAATGTTTTTAATGTTTAGAAATCATGTATTTATTAGGAGCTTTGAATTACATTAAAAAAAGGATGCATTGTGAATGTTTTGGTCTTGAGCCTTTCCATTGTACTTAAATTTTTACTCATGTGTATATATATATATATATGTGTGTGTGTGTGTGTGTGAGTGTGTTTTCAGTTTTAAAATATGAAGTAAGAGCATGAATAATGAATTTCCCTCTCTCATTGTGTTATTTCTTGAATTACAAGACATGGGTTACTTAATTGCATGTCTTAAAGCATGAACCAAGAGTTTTAGAATAAACTTGATATTGGTTATGAATCGAAAAGAGGGATATTTTCTTGTTTGTAAATGCTAAATGTGATAATTGAAAGAATTGCATGATTGTTTTGAGAAATGGACCATTATTTGTTGAAATATGAAGAGAGAGAATCTTTGCATAGTTGGAGATATGTTTAAAATTAAGAACTCTCTTGTATTGTTAAATATTTTTGGTGGTCAACTAACTTGATTGGATTGAAAGAACTAAGCATATTATGATATGGCTATGTATGGACTTGCAAGTTTTGGTATGACGATACCAAAGCAGATAATGCTATAACAGACTCAAAACTAAATATGATTTGGATTTTATTCAGATTTTTCAAAATTTCATTATTTATAAAAAGATGTTTAGAACAAACTAAAATTGGTCTTAAATAGGGTTAGGTGGTTATTCGAAGAAGGCATGAGTTTAACTAACTCATTGCCTAGAATTGTGTTTTGCTAATACGGGTTTAATATGTCCCAAATGAGGGATTATACGCTAGCCTAGTGCCCTACGACATATCAGAATCAGAAACTCCAACCTTTGTGGCAAACATGGATTGGGGGCTTGGCCGCCGAGTCAAGGTCGGATTCCATATAGATCGTGGAATATCAGAATTATAAAGTGTACCACCGAGCGCAAAAGTAAGATAACGATGTTGAGTTGAGATTTACAGAATCTTTTTAAAAACCTATTGATTAGGCCCATGGATTTTTAAATGTTTTATAGTGACATACTTTTATGAAATACTCTCAGTTACTATATATACCAGTATTTTGTTAAGGATTGTTCTGCGTACCAATACATTTGTATTAACCCCCTATAGTTTAGGATCTGAGACTCAGTCTCGGGGTCCATATAAATAGTAGATTGGGATGTCGGAAGTTTGTAAATGGTGAGCCTCCCTTATTTCAAAAGGCCTTGTTGATTTGACATTATTATTTTATTTTGGTTCATGGTCCGACTGGGGGCTTGTCCCAGATTTAAACAGATGCTGGTTTTGTGTTGTTAGAGATTTCATAGACTGGTTTGTTATATTTTTGAGTGTTTATGAACTAAATTCTGTATTGTTCAGTTAAAGTCAGAAAATGACCATGATTCCATTTAATTACCTTTTTCGCATATCATTATAGTATATGAATGGCGTGCATGATTGCAAGATAGAAAAGGGCACTTAGGACTTCATGGTTCGAGATGCCCGTCGTGGCCAGGGCCTCGGTTTGGGTCATGAAAATATCCCCAACCCATAGCATGTCATAGATGAATGGTTAACTATAACATCCCGCAATCTTCAAGATAGAATTCAAACCTTCGTTCCTACGCATGTAGACTCGAACCCAATGATTCCTTGTTAATATATTTGTGATGATAAATTCTATAGTGTGGGAATACCTTTTAATATGAATTGAAGTCACAAATATCTCCTAACTCAAAGACGAGTTGAGAACGCTTCTATTGGTTATATTTCAGTAAACGTTTCAGCTTGGGTCAACTTTAAACAACTATTACTCCTTGTACATAATTAATTATGTGGCCTAATATATACCAAAAGAAAGATCTTTAGTCCTCTTTCCAAAGTAACTGGTTTAACCTTAATCCGATATTGGAGTGGAAAGTTATGCTTATTTTACCTCTACATGTTCATCTATCATTAAGGTGACGACTTGAGGTGATATGCCATCAACTAGTGAAAACTTATCAACCAAGTCCCCAGCCTTAACAAGAATATGATCAAACTAAGCTACAAAGCGACGACTTGAGGTGATAAGCCATTAACTAAGTGATGACTTATCAACCAAGTCGTCACCCTTAAAAAATAAGGGTAAAAATCAAACTATGAGTTGACGACTTAAGTTGATAAGCCATTAACAAGTTGATAAGCTATCAACTAAGACATCAACTAAAAATTGTAAGACTACGTAAGATGCTAGGTTCGTTAGAACTCATTCTTGCATGTAAAAAGGGGTCGAGGACTTAGAATATTTTACTAAGTGTTAGGGCTTAGTTATTTTTAGAGCCCTCGAATTTTAATTCAACATTCCCTATTTTAAAACACAAATTTCAAAGTTGATTCATGACCAGGGTCACTTGTAGGTCATCAGATGCGAGTTTTGGATTTTTCGGACTAGTGTATGGGTGAGTTTGGATGTACAAAACATCAAGGGGTCATGATAGGGCCACGCCAAATGGGCCAGTTGACCAGGCTCAGGGTCGCACCGTAAGGGCTACTGGACCCGAGCAAGGGTCACGCCTCCATCTTACATTTTTAATCTATGTTTCTGGGGGCAAATGGGTTATTTTCCCCTTACATTATTCAGCCTTAACACGATATCAAGCCTCCTAAAGGGCAATTTCACTCACTACATAAAAAATACTCTTAAGAACAAGCCCTAGTTTCATCAAGCTCAAGTCTAAGTTCAAGAAATCCTCTACAATTTCCATGAAATCAACAATCAAGGTATGTTAGGTGTTTATCCTTAGGTCTTTTTCCACCCTTGTAGTTTAAGAAACCTTTTTAAAAGCTTGAGTTATAATTCCCATGTTATGAATTGAATTACGCTCATGTTTGTGTTGTCGTATGAATTTCAAGTTAAGATATTTTGTGAGTTCCATGCAATAATGTTATCATATGTGTTGAATTATGAATCTACTATGTTAAAACTCTTGAAATTGCAAGTTTTCATTGTATTCATGATGCTTATGTATTGATCATTACCATGTGAATTAATTATGTTCCTCAAGTGATTGATAGAATGTCTATGTGAATTGAATAGTGTATTTATGACATGTTTTCATGTGTTCTCATTCATGTACAAGTTCATGACCTCCAAGTGTTTGAAAAAATGTCTCAGTGATTGAATTGTAAACAATTGACTGTTGCTATGTTTTCAAGATTGGTTATGTTTTATTAATGATGCTATCGAGTCATGGGGGGCATTTATTACCAGAAATCTAGCTGTTTGGTTGGTTGCAGTAGTTATAGAATAGCCCCAGTAAAGGTCAAGAATAGTAGTACTCAGTCACTAACAGAACTCAGTAATATCAGTCCAGTTCAGTCAGTCAACACGATCAGTGTTAGTTCAGTCAAGCCTAGTATAGTCTAGTAATCAGTTCAGTGTCGATTAAGTTAGGAGTAGGATTCAGTACTGAGGAAACCCAATGATGGGGGAATTCTTACCAGCAGAAGGTTTGGCCCTTAGTAGCAGTCCCTATATTATAGAACTACGTATCCAACATAGTGTAAGTTGTCCTCCTGCCAGACTAGGTTGACGCCACCATATTTATTTCATGAGTTTTCCTGCCAGATTAGGGTTGACCTAGCATTGTTAGTATCCCTTGGCAAGGTGATAAGACCCTTCCAACAGGGGTCATAGGTTGGACCCCAACTCAGTCTATATCAGTTAGATAAACACTCCATCAGTTACTGTTTCAGTCTTAGTATTCAGTAAAGAACTCAGACAATTCTATAGAACTATGTTTATCAGTTACCAGTTACACAACCGTCAGAATTTTGTATCTCAGTATTAGTCTAAACTTTTAGTTACCAGTAGTTAGAACTCAGTACTTTAGTTTCAGTCTAATTCAGACAGACATTATATGCGCAGTATTAAATATTCAACATGTTCAGTAGTTACAGTTTTGCATGTACTCTTATCTAGTTACCTCATAATGTTTATTTATTCAAATATTATTTTATGCATATGAACCCATGTATAGCAGCCTTACATCACTTAGCATACCAGTATATTCTATGTACTGACATATACTCTCTCTCTTGCGCTATGATATCTCATATCATAGGTTCGGACGCTCAGGGTCCAGACCGTACTTAGCAACTTAGGATATCAGTGGCATATTTAGTAGTGAGTCCTCATCCATCAAGGACATTATTTTATTTTAGTATTTCAGCAGATTTAGTATGCTCAGTAGTTGGGGTTAGTTGGGGAGTTGTCCCATCAATCCTACATTCAGACAGTTAGAGGCTTTCACACTAGATTACTTTGACAGATGTTCAATATTTTCAGTATTATTATCAGTATTCAATATTTGTTTTTAGATTATGAAACTTATGGCATTTTTGGCCTAACTTCCACATATATTTTTAGTGCTCAATGCTGGTATCAGTCATGGGTTTTCTTGTGATCCTTTGGGGTCGTTAGTACCGTGTGACATCTAGGGTGTAGACTCAGGGCGTTACAAACTTGGCATCAGAGACTAAGGTTCTAAAGAGTACTACAGTGTCTGAAATCCACGTCAAGTAGAGTCTTGTAGATAGGTATGTAGCGTGCCACACTTATGAATAAAAGGCTATGAGGTGTTTTTAGAAAAGTTCTCTTCTTTCAGCATTCATATCGTATGAGTGAGCATGAGATCAAGCTAAACTCTCTGTCTAATCCAATTTTCCTTTCAATTTATAGAACATGCCTCCGAAAAAGAGCAATGAAAGATGAAATAGAAACTATCCAGCACCTCCGCCCGTTCAGAAAGATCCCCTGAATGAGCATGTCTCTCATAAAGAATTTAGAGGACCTAACCTAGCCCATTCTATAGTAGCACAAAATGAATTCCCAGTTATTGTTTAGGCCAACCCCGTGGCCAATACTACTGCAGCTAGAATTTGGGACTTCACCCAAATGAACCCTCCTATATTTTTAGGGTTTAAGTTAGAAGAGGACCCACAGGAATTTCTTGACATGTTTCAGAAGGTAACAAACATTATATGGGTAACCATAAGTGAGAGTGCTGAGTTAGCTGCCTATCTGTTATAAGATGTGGCTCATACGTGGTTTAAGTAGTGAAAGGTAGATAGGGCCGTAGATGCAGGGCCTATAGAATAAGAGGAGTTTTCTATTACCTTTCTTTATAGGTTCTTTTTGTTGGAATGGAGAGAGGCTAAGGTGTTAGAGTTTATCAACCTAAAGTAGGGCAACATGACAGTGAAGGAGTATTCTCTCAAGTTTAATAAGTTATCCAGATACACTCCTCATGTGGTAGCTGATAATAGGTCTAAGATAAGCAAGTTCATATTGGGTGTATCTGACAGTGTGGTCAAGGAGTGTAGGACTGCAATAATAATTAAGGTGATGGATTTGTGTAGGTTGATGGTCCATGCTATATAAGTTAAGGAACTAAAGACTAAGGAGAAAGAGAGGGAAATCAAGAGGGCTAGAATAGGTATCTTTAGTTTCGCTCAGCCTAAGTCAGAGGGTGGTAATTTTCCTTAGTTCTTCCTGAAATCTTCAGTCCCAACTCCGTCCTCAGCTATTGCTCTGGTGCCTAAATTCAAAAATGATAATAAGGATAGGACACCAGGCTCTAAATCTTAGGGGAGTTTTAACAGTGCTCGAACAAATCCTCTTTGCTAGAAATATGGAAGATTCCATTAGGGTATCTGTAGAGCTGGTAGTGATGTATGTTTTGGATGTGGCAAGCTAGTCCATAGGATCAGAGAGTGTCCTCAGGTGGGTTCATAGAGTCATCATAATCATTCCCTAGCTCAGTCCGGTCACCCATCTCAGTAGGGTGCCCCTTCCAGTGCCACCAGTAGGCAATGCCCAAATAGGCTTTATGCACTTCAATCCTGATAAGATTAGAAAATTTATCCTAATGTAGTTACCAGTACATTATAAGTTTACCATTTATATGTTTATGCTTTGCTAGATCCAGGAGATTCTTTGTCCTTTGTAACTCCTTATATAGCTATTGATTTTGGAATTAATGCCGAAATCCAATCAGAGCCCTTCTTAGTCTCTACCCCAATGGGTAAGTCTATCATAGCCCAGCGGGTATACAGGAACTATCCGGTTATGGTGTCTCAAAAAGTTACTTTAGCAAACTTCGTAGAGTTAGAGATTATGGATTTTGATGTCATTCTCTGCATGGATTAGCTCTATTTATGCTATGCCTCAGGTTATTGTAGAAATAGAGTTGCCCATTATCAGTTCCCGAATGACCCTATCCTAGAGTAGAGTGGTAGTACACAGCGCTTAAGGGACAACTTGTTTCATACCTTAGGGTGAGAAAAATAATATCCAAGGGGTCTGTCTATCATTTTGTGCAAGTCAGTGACTATAATTTTGAGACTTCTAGCCTTGAGTCAGTTCCAGTCACAAGTAAATTTCTAGATATGTTTCCTGAAGATCTTCCTTGAGTTCCTCTCGAAAGGGAAATTATCTTCCTTGAGTTCCTCTCGAAAGGGAAATTAACTTTGGAATATACCTTCTTCCTTATACTTAGCCATCTCTATTTCTCTATATAGAATGGTTCTAGTTGAACTTAAAGAGTTGAATGAATAGTTAAGGAATTTCTTAGATAAGGGATTCATCAGGCCTAGTGTCTCCCCATAGGGTGGACTAGTTCCATTCATGCATATGAAAGACTGTTCTCTCAAAATATGTATTGACAACGTCGGTTGAACAAATTCACCATTAAGAATAAGTATCCACTTCATAGAATCGATGACTTGTTTGACAAACTTCAGGGTGCCAGTTACTTCTCTAAGATAGACCTAAGATCAGGCTGTCATCATCTTAGACTTAGAGAATATGACATTCCGAAAATAGATTTTAGAACTCGTTATGGTCACTTTAAATTTCTAGCCATGTCATTTTTTCTTACCATTACCCCAACAGCTTAAATGGACTTGATGAACCAAGTGTTCAAGCAGTACTTGGACATGTCCGTCACAGTATTCATTGATGACATTCTTTTCTACTCCCAGAGTAAACAGGACCATGCAAACCATTTCAAAATAGTATTACAGACTCTCAGAGCCCATCAATTATTTTCCAAATTTAGTAAATTCAACTTTTTTCTAAGGTCAGTATCTTTCCTTGGTCATATAATTTCCGATGATGGCATTATAGTTGATCCTCAAAACACCAAAGCAGTGAGAAACTAGCCCAGACCCATATCTCTATTAGATATCAGGAGTTTCTTAGGTTTGTCTGGCTATTACCGATGGTTTGTTGAAGAGTTTTCATCTATTGGATCTCCCTTATCCAGATTGACCCTGAAGAAAGTCAAGTTCCTGTGGTCAAATTCTTGTTATAAGATTTTTTAGGATTTGAAGACTCGACTCACTACAACCTTCATTTTGACTTTTCATGACGGTTTAGATGGATTTATTGTATGTTGTGATGCTTCCAGAGTTGTCTTGGGGGGGTTTTGATGCAGAAGGGTAAGGTTGTGGACTACACCTCTAGATAGCTTAAGCCCCTTGAAATGAATTATCCCACCTATAATCTTGAGTTGGAAGCTATTGTGGTTGCCTTAAAGATTTGGAGGCACAATTTTTATGGGGTACATGTTGATGTGTTCACACACCATAAAATGTATTTTCCAAAAAAGACCTGAACTTGCATCACAGAAGGTGGTTAGAGTTGTTGAAAGATTATGGCATAAGTGTTCTATATCATCCAGGAAAGGTCAATGAAGTGGAAGATGCCCTCAGTAGGTTTTTCATGGGTAGTGTAACTAACGTTGAGGATGTAAAGAAGAAGCTAGTTCAGGAAGTTCATCAGATTGCCAGACTAGGTGTTCATTAGGTTGATTTTGGTGAGGGTATTATTTTTGTGCAGAATAGTTTAGAGTCTTCTTTAGTTTCTGCGGTAAAGGAAAAGCAAGAAAGGGATCCTAGTTTAGTTAATCTAAAAGAGTCAGTCAGAGATCATAAGGTAGAAGTTTTCTTCCAAAGGGGTAATGGTGTGTTACGTTGCCAGGGTCAACTTTGCATGCCATGTGTAGCTAGATTGAGGAAGAAAATTCTCGCAAAAGCACATGGTGCACGTTACTTGATTCATCCAGGGACTATGAAGATGTACCCATGATCTGCGAGAAGTTTATTGGTGGAGTAGAATGAAGAGAGATATTGTAGAGTTGGTAGCTAAGTGCTCCACATGTCAGCAGGTTAAGATTGAGCATCAGAAGGCCAGTGGTTCCATGTAGGAGTTTAGTATTCCCACATGGAAGTGGAAGAAAGTGAACATGGACTTCATGATGGGTTTGCCTCGTACTCGTTATTAGCACGATTTGATTAGGGTCATTGTAGATAGGATGACCAAATCAGCCCATATCTTGCCAGTTCATACTTCCTATTTAATCGAGGAATATGCCGTGCTCTATATCAGAGAGTTGGTTAGGTTTCATGATGTCCTATTGTCCATCATTTTAGATAGAGGTATGCAGTTTATATGTCACTATTGGAAAGACATTCAAAAGGGTCTTGGTACTGAAGTTCACCTCATTACAACCTCCCACCCTCAGACAGATGCTCCAATAGAAAGGCTTATTCAGACTTTAGAAGATTTGTTAAGAGTATGTGTCATTGACTTTAAGGGAAGTTGGATGAAAACTTACCTTTAATTGAGTTAACGTTTAATAATAACTATCATTCCAGTACTTAGATGGATCCGTTTGAAGCCCTTTATGGGAGGAGATGTAGATCTCCCACTAGTTGGTTTGCGGTAGGTGAGGCCGTGGTAGTGGGGCTTGACTTGGTGTTTTATGCTTTAAAGAAAGTACAGTTAATTATACAGAGGCTTAAGGTAGCCCAGAGTCAATAGAAATCCTATGCAGATGTTAGAAGGAAAGATCTCGAGTTTGAGATTGGTGACTTTGGGTATTTGAAAATCTCTTCCATGAAAGGAGTGAAGAGTTTGGAAAGAAGGTGAGGCTTAGTCCCCGATATATTGGTCCTTATAGAATCCTGAGTCATTTTGGAAAGGTATCTTATGAGCTTAAGTTACCTGCAGACTTAGCATCAGTACACCCAGTGTTTCATGTCTCCTTGCTAAAGAAGTGCATTTGTGACCCAATAGTTGTATTCCCCATAGAGAGTGTAGATGTTTAGGACAGTCTCTCTTATGAGGAAGTCCCAGTTGAAATCCTTGATCATCAAATTTGCAGACTATGGAACAAAGAAGTTCCTTTGGTCAATGTTCTTTGGCAAAATCAGTCTGTTGAGGGAGCTACATTGGAAGTAGAGGCAGACATGCGAACCAAGTATTCTCACCTTTTTTTGCAAACTCTGAGTCAGCCTAAGGCAACAATCTTTCTTAGATTTACTCCATTCCATGCTTAGTTACAGTTGAATAACATTCTCATTTCATTCATGAAACAGTTCAGTCATATGTCATGTCTTAAGAATTTAGTCATGCTTCAGTGATACATGTCAGTATGAGTACAGTTCCTCAGTTCTTCTTAGTATAGTTAGTCTCATTTCAGGACGAATGTTCCTAAGGGGGAGATATTATAAGACCCCGTAAGTTACTAGGTTTTTTTCAGCTTATTCTTTCGTGTTGAAAGCGGTCCAGGACTTAGAATAATTTACTTAGTGTTAGGACTTACTCATTTCTAGAGCCCTCAAATTTTGATGAATTTTAATTTGACTTTCCCGATCTTAAAACACCAATTTCCCTGTTGATTCATGATTAGGGTCCAGCACCATCTTTTGGTCTTGGAATCTCTCAATTACACAATATCAAACAATTTAAAGAAGTTGTAATGGTATTTTTGACAATGATTCTGATGATTTTAGTGAAAATAGATCCAAGCACAAAAATGATCCAACTATGATGAAGAATTTACGTAAAAAGCATGCAAAAAAGACTAAGAAAAAAGAAGTGCATGTTCCTAAGAAAAGAGGATCTAACAGTTCTGGAGTTAAAGTTCCTAGTAAAAGCAGAAGAGTTATTGATGTTACTTATAGAGATGTTCTTCCAAATGTGTTTGCATGTTCATATCTTGATAATAACTAGACCGAGATACATATTTATGTGTACATAATACTTTTTTTGACATCATGTATCTCTGGTTTTCTATTTGTGTATATATATATATATATATATATATATATATATATATGTCTTTTAGTTTTAGTGAAATAAGCATACCAAAGATACATAATAATAAGATTAAAGATACATTTTGTGTATGAGAGTGTATTGTATGTATCTCTCATTATTTTTTTTCGATTCAATTATCTATACCAAAGATACATATTTTGTAAAATAATAAATACATTTTTTACATTTTGTATCTGTGGTTTTGTGTTAATGTAAATGTCCATATATCTTGTTAATTTATTATTTTGATGTTTTGAATTTTTTTCAGTGAATGAGTTACGTTATAAAGGATATTCCACATCATCCTCTAAGATTTGGAAGTTCTTGTAATTTAAAGTTTAAAGATGATATTAAAGAGGTTGTCAGTCAAGAAATGACTGACTTATTTACAAAGACAATTTTTGAATGTTATTTCAACAACCCACTGTCCAATTACATTGGATAAATTACCCAAGTGTCTACTAATGCTTCAGATTGACCATGAAAATAAAGATGTGATGCATGTATTTGTCATAGGCAATATTCTTAGATTTTCCATCTTTGAATTTGCCTTGATAACTAGTTTGAAGTGTAATGGTAATGTTGAAGATTTTAGATATGAAGATTCATCTCCAAGTAGGCTGATGTAAAGTTATATTCCCCAATCAACAAATGGTGTTGATAAGGAAACATAGGTTGAACATTTTCTTAGAGGAAATTTTGATAACATAGAGGATGCTCTCCAGATGGTAATATTATACTTCATCCACTCATTCATTTACTCACAGCAAAATGTTGCTCCCATTCCATATTCCGATTTTTAGATGGTGGATGATGGGAAGTATGAATTATTTTCGTAGGTTAAAGTCACTTCCTCCTAGTAGGTGGCATCACTTAGACAAGATCTTTTATGAAAAAGCAGATGTATAGGTTGGGTAGAATCTCTCAGGTTCTTAATGTGTGGATGTTTGTAATCTTCTCAAAAGTTAAAATCACCATTGCTGTCAAGCAGGGTAATCATATACCCTATATTTTCAATTGGAGGGTTGTCGCAGTCTGACAACAATATAATCAGTTTATGCCGGAATGTTCAGCAAGGTAAGATAGTGAATGTATGTATTTCATACATTGTGATAAATTATTTTTTGTTTTAATCATTATTCTTTTGTTATGGTAAATATTATGTGAGACAGTGTTCATATTCAAACATTGTTCCTATTGTGGAGGAGTTGGAACAACTTAATTTTCTACCAGAGAGTATTTCATCTGGTACATCTTCAATCCCATCATCAACTGGTATTCCAGTCTAAATGGATTACACAGTTAATGAACCCTGAGTCACCACAAAACATGACAGTTTTGAAGACTTCAGTACTACACCACTATAAAATTTGAAAAAGAATTCGATTCATGTATCTCGTATAGTTTCTGCACCTTAGTCCAAGAAGGAAAAAACTGCTGCTATAGGAAGAACCATAGACAATATAGAACATAGACAGAGTTGAAAACAGACTGTAGGTATTTCAAAATCACCATCTGATAAATTTGTCATACCAAAAAAGTATTCTCCATCGTGTTATTTTCATGCTAAACAAACATCACCACATCCATCAGATCCAGAACAAAAGAAAAAAGATGTTGATGAATCTACCAGCACAACCAGTAAGGAGCACTTGGTTATAGTAAACTTAAATTCATTAAATTCGAAGGTAAAGAAAAATGTCAAGACATACGTAAGAATCGGTATATTTAAGCCTTATTAGTTTACTGTTTGTACATTTATTAACTAATCATCTATACTTGTTTATTAAATGTATCTTCAATTTAATGATTCAGAGCGACTTCTGAATGATAAATTATCTGAAGTTCTAAATCCTTCCAGTTGAAGAATGAGAATATGGAGAAGGTAACACTCTTTAAAACATAAAACAATTATTAACGACTATAATTGTGTTAACTTTGCTGATCATATATATTTGTAGGAGAACATTGGAAAATAGAGCCCGTAAGAAGGTGAACATTCAGATAATGTATGTGATGTTGCAGGCCCTAATAATGCAGACAATCCACAAATTAATTCGGACAAACCTGCTGATATGGAGAGAGCCAACGTCAACCAAGGACCATCACCTGTCAAAGATAGTCAATTACTGAAATGGTAATTTCTCATTATATTTATATACATATTTAAATTAATCATTCAATATAGTTTTTCTCCTTCACAAGATATTTTTACATGTTTTATATGAAAAAATTAATGAATACGAGATATATATAATATGATTGCGGTTGTATTATCATAGGTAATAAAGGGCAATTCGATGCACTAAAGATTCCGCTATGCGCAAGGTATGGGGAAGGGCCCCACTACAAGGGTGTATTGTACGCAGTCTTACCTTGTATATTGTCTTATCATAGGTAATATAAGATACATTTTTATTATTTCGTATGTTATATTTTTTTTATGTATCTCGTTTAATAACTGACTTTACATAAGTGTTTTTTCTTTTGTATCTCATATATTTTAGGTGATGTAGTAGTAAATAATCTTATTCCCCGAAAAAGATTTTATAGGAAAACATCAAAAAATAGAGCAGCAAGAAGGTGAGCATTCAAATGATATCGGTGATGTTGCTGCCCTAGTAATGCAAGTAGTCCACAGATTGACTGGACAAACCTATTGAAATAGCGAGGGCCACATCAACCAAGCACCATCAACTGTCAAAGATAGTCAACATGCTGAAAGGGTAATTTCTAATTTCATTTATATACATATTCAAATCAATTATTCAATATAGTTTTTCTCCTTGACATGATATTTTTGCATCTTTTATATTAAAAAATAATGAGTAGGAGATACATATAATATGATTGTGATTGTCTTATCATAGGCAATACGAGATTCATATTTATTATTTTGTATCTCATATTTTTTTTTTATCTTTCTCATTTAATAACTGACATTACATAAGTGTTTATTATTTTGTATCTCATATATTTTAGGTAATATAGTAGTAAAGAATCTCATTCATTGAAAAAAATTTCGGCCAGTTAATCAATTACACTTTTGAGTGTGAATTTAAATATTTGTAACTGTACCCTAGAATATTCCGGATGCAAGTATTGAGCAAATAAATGACATTGTTGTTAAAGAAATAGAATCGCTTGAAAATATTTCTCTAGTTTCAGTGACTGATATGACTTTGACAATTTATATGCCTCGACCAACAACTCCGAATAAGTATTTTATTAGAGATACCGCAATTTTATCTGAATTTTGTACTCCAAAAAAGGTCATGTCTGATGACAAAAAGACACCTGGAAAGCATAATAGGAAGCCATCTAAGATGTACTATTCTTTTATTTTGATATATTTTGGATCAAGTTCCAAAGGAAAGTAAAAACTGGTTTCTACAAAGCATAAAAAATATCCTTTTGAAGGCTATGATATTGCTGGAGAGTCTTCAATAGAACTGATAGAAATTTTCCAGAAATGGATAAAAGAAGGTCTTTACAAGTAACACTTGAACAAGTAAGTACACCAATTACTTATTCTAAATTCAAATGCAATCTACAGTTTTTTTTTGAAATACATGGTAATATCATGTTTCAAAAAGTGCGAGTCTTGGATTTTGACAACTTGATTTTGTAGTTGCATTTTCGAAATCGAAGAACTGGTTCTACCTTATGTATGAACCAAACAAATGCTGGAATGATGAGGTATACTCATATCTGATATCTTAAATTTTAAATAGTCACATCATCAAAGGACATTTTCTATAATATATGTATTGATGATTTTATGCTAATTTTGATGATTTATTGAAGTGTATAATATAAGGATGTTATATTGACAGTATAATATGGTTGAATTATTAAAACTAATGAGCATGCAAAGGAATTCTTTCCTATCAAATTTATTGTTTTATTGAAGTATAACACTTCAACTTTTTTTTTTTAAATGAAATGTGGTTGAACTGTTATATGTGGTTTGTGGTTTTATAATGAAAAGAAAGAACATTATGGTGATGATAAAACAAGATAATGGAGCACCCAAATAGACATTGTTATGCATTTATGTTGTATGAGACACATACTAACAAAATTGTATCTAAGTCTTTTACAATGTATCTACTTTATTATTACTGTTTTCTTATCCTGCATTATTTCTTAAATTAATCCACATACATAAAAATATTTTTTTATATCTCTTATTAAATTATTACAGTATCATGCTCTAACATATAGTCCATTCGTTTAAACTTTGAACAATATGTGGATGTCATTTTCTACTACTTGAGGAAGAATTACAAGCAGAAGAATTTTTTAACTAATAAATACACCACTGCTGACTATATTTTTAAAGTATACATTGATAAGGCATATATGAATTGCTATCATGCGGATGGTGGTATGAAACTTCCACTCAAGATACATTTTCATAAACTAATTAAGTTGCTCGAATTGAGAAGTCACTGATTAACACGATCAAGGGACTGAGTACACCCGTTGGTCAGCCTTGGTACCTGATTAATGAGATCTTTATCCCCATAAAATTTGATGTTCTACTGGGTACTGACAGTCATTGCTTTAAATGAGTGATGCATTCATTTGTATGATTAGATGTACTCAACACATAATAGGTCTCAATCAAGTGAGGTTCAAAAGTTGGCTATAATGCTTCCAATTTACTTTTAGTATAGTATTTTTTTGAGAAACAGCTAACCACTGATTGGGCTGCACTTGAATCTTACATGGAAACGACCGAAAATGATCCAGTCCAAGTGAAATATAATACTGGGATAGCACAGCAAGATAGTGGAAGTTTGTATGTATAACATTACTTTTTTCATTGCTTCATTTTCGTTTACAAGTATATATGTGTTTTTAATTTAATTAGTAACAAATATACAAGAATTGTGGTATTTTTGTAGCTGTATTTGCGGAGTATATGAGCGTGGGATTAGGCATACCATCTTCAAGTATTGATGCATAATACCATCGTTTGAGATACACAACACTTTATGCAAGTATGGGCCTCAAAAGGTGGAGAATGAATACTTTAGTGAGAGTAACGATCCTCCGAGGGAAAGGAGCAGCTTCATACCAATAGGAAAAGGCCATGTTCTGAATGTTGAGTAGTTGTTTATTTTTTGGATATTAAAAATTTTATAATGTTAGTAAATTCTTTAAGTGGGGTTATTTTGGAATGTTTAAAAAATCATACATTATCTGTTTTAATGATAAACTAGTTCTAGTTTATCAGTGTTATTTGCATATGGCTATTGTAGTTTCTGTTATATTATTGTTTTGCTATACATTTTAGCTACATCTTACAGAGACATGATTTTATAGTTGTATGTTACATTGTGTGAGATATATGTTTATTATTTTGTATCTCATACAATTTATTATGTATCTCTTTTACTAAATAGACTTGTATAAGTGATTCACGTAATGATAGTAACTAACACACAATATATATTGAATCATTATACCATGTTATGTTATTACATTAACCAAGCAACATTGAAGTTACTGTTTTTATAGAAGTTTGTTACGTTGAGATAATTTTAAACTTAAACATTTCGTAATATAGTACATACGCTTTGTAATGTGTTTTATTCTTTACAAAAGATATATATATATATATATATATATATATATATGCTTATATCTCTTGTTAAATCATAACTTAATTATGTATCACTTACCATTTTTTTCATTGAAACAAATTTGTTTCTAAACTCAATAATAATGATATATCTTTTATCAATATAGTACATAGGCTTTTTACTATGCACAATATATATATATCACAAGAGATACAATCTATATAAGCTTGTATCTCTTATTAAGTTTGTAACATAGGCTTGTACAATCTATAGTCCTTTTAACCATGCAACGTTCATCTAACTCTTTTTATATGATTTTGTTACTTTGAAATAGTTATTAAATACGCCGTTTTTTAAGAAAGTACCCAAGCTTTTTAATGTGCATAGTTTATCTTTTTCAAGGGATAAATACAATAATTTTGTATCTCTTTTCATCTACATACTGTACTAGAACTTTTCTTTTTCAACTCAATAACATACTCAAATATTATTTGCTACTTGTACCTATTATATTTGGAGAATTTATAAATAATAAGTTCTATACATAAATTAATATTATAAAACATGAAAAAATAGATTATAAAAACATGTCTGATGAATTAACTGCCGAAAGAAAATAAGTTATTTCGCAAATTGTTATTTATAAATGTCTGAAAAACAACAACAACATCATAAAAAATGAAGTTTAGAGATATGCAAGACATTAAATTGCTAGATATTATTCAAAATTATTCATTAGTGGACAATAAGGTCACTCCTCCATTGAAAAGAAATTACAAGTACGCCTGTTGTGACCTTCATAACCACATCTCCCGCAACAGTTACTGCTCGATGTCACAGTTTCACTTGATTTCTTGTGCCTTAATTTCTTTGGCCTTCTAGGTAGACGTCCATAACTTCTTGTGGCACAATCGAATCCTTTGGCCTTCTAGGTAGATGTACATAACTTCTTGTAGAACAATAGAATCCTTCTTATGTATCATTGAAAACATCGATACTTCGTACATCTTCCTTAATATTTTTAGATAGTAATACTCGGAGCAATAAGGCTTTGTATATGTTACATGCTTGCTTTTTGGAACTACTATAGCGTGTTGACATGTTATCTCGTCCAATTAAAATATTCCGCAACTGCAAGTCCACCGGTAAAGACATACTATGTATTTCCTCTCATCATAAAAAATAGAGTACACGTATGATAATAATGCACTAACCTACAAGATTAATCATAATATATTAATACGTAGATACATATAGATCTTCTTTATTATCTTTATGTATCTCTTGAAAAAACATAATTCATGAATTTATTAAAGAAAGTTTCAAACTAACTTTATTAATTAAACGGTGTCCTATAATATCAAAAAAACATTACATAATATTAAAAATAAAAGTAAACAACTTAACTAATCTTAAGCCGAGAAGATTTTAAAATATTTATCTGAAGAAAGCCTTTGAATCAATTACTTAGTGATGTGTTTGTAGACGATGCTCTTTCTCTATTTTTTCAATTCCACTTAATAAATAATTTCCTAGCCTGTTCTAGGAATTCTATTATCGGTAACTCACATGCTAGGTTTGGTTTTCAATTTATACACTCCGTTATATTTGAAGTCATCATTCGCCCTTGGTTAAAAGGTGCATACACGCGTGCCTATTTTTCAACTCCAACATTCTCAACATAAGACTTTACCCTCTGATCAATCTTGCCAACTTGATTGGAAAAAAATAAAAATCATCTTTTCTGTACGCCTAAGTTATAGCATAGAAAATATCACTAAGTCTATCTTTACTATTTCTGATGTTTGTGCACACATTCTTCTCCACATGCCAAATGCATGCAAGGTGCGACATATTTGGATATACTACACTGACGACCTTTATTATGATTTTGCTACGGTCATACATGACACACATACTGTCAAGCTCTCCAAAAGAAATTCTAATTTGCTAAAACAACCAAGTCCAAGAATTATCATTTTCAGTGTCCACAACACCATACGCAATCGGCAAAATGCATCTTACAATTTAAATATAAAAATTTTAATATCACTAATATTCTTAAACTTTTTATGAAATCTAACCCAGAAAAATCAACTAACACAAATTAAACTTTGAATTACATCACCAAAAAGTATACATAACAACTAATATTACATACCTGCGCCATTAAGAGTGTTTGTAGAAACAAATGTCCTTTCATATGCTCCACTCAAATGTGTCGCATCAACCACAACTACCAGCCTGGAAAAATGGAATCCACTCTTTAATGGTTGTAATGCTATGAACAGATACATAAATTTATTATCCTTATATTTATGCATTTATTATCCTTATATTTATGCATTCTAATATGGGATCCTGGATATAAAGAATTTTACATGTATATGTTTCTAGCCATTTGACGATAACCATCTGCAGGTTTCCCCCTTAAGATTTGAATTGCACATTCTTTGGACCTCAATGACTTGTGTTAATTAATATCTACACTGAATGTATTTTTAATATCTTTGATTATGTCATTCGACGTGTGTATTCTCTTGTAATTTACAAGTTTTGGAGAGGTAAAACCAGTAACAAACCCAACCATAGCTTGCAGTTGTGTAAAGACTCTATCTTTCAATGGGCATGTGTGATCATCTCAAAAAATTAAACTTTAAAGAGGTCGGTCCTTGTAACGCCCCAAAATCTCCTTTCGAAATGTCACACGGTGCTTAAGGCTACAAGTAGCCCCAAGCTAACCCTTTGAGCCTGTTACTACATATAATAACTAATTTTGAGAAGAAATAAATAAAACACTAGAACTGTCATATCAAATGATAGAAAATACAAAGAAAATACTTGGTCCAAATGACCACAATACTGAAAATCTCAACATACTAATAATCTGATAACTAGTCTAACAAAGCCTCTACTATTCAAGTCTACTAGAGAGGCATTGGGACAGGTCCCCAACTAACTCAAACTGAATTAAAAGGAATAATATGTCTACTAAAACACTAAAATGTCTGAAGATAGGTTTTCAAACCATGAGGACTCACCACTGTGGAGATGTAGACAAAGGTACTCAGAAATCACTGACGAGGCTGGGACTGAGCACCTGAACCTACAGTATTAGAAAATATAACACATAGATGTATATGTGGATCAGCACTTGGAAATGTACTAAGTATATGAAGGTGTATACATTTACAGATAATTTGGGTATGAACCCTAATATGAAATTCATGAAATCTTAACTTAAAAAATAGTTTTTGATCACAAGGATGAAAGGGTATCCTTGTTCATAAACTCCACATGCCTTAATAGGTTTGATTTGATGTAGAGAACTTGACTTCAAAATCTTAGGAATGTTCTTGAAAACTTTTCTTGGAATTCTTGAACTTAAGAACTAAAATTCTTTTTTATCTTGAAGATATTGTAATAAAGTTTTAAATATCTTTGATGGAGGAACCTTAATTAATTGATTATCTTGAAGAAAATTTGATGAGGTTCTTGGTGTTCTTAAGGGGGCTAGGGTTTTCTTAGAGAGAAAAAGATGAATAAGAATGTGTATAATGCTTTTCGGGGATGAAATTAAGTGTTATGGGTGAATTTCGGCGGGGAAAAGTGACTAAAGTACCCCTAGACCCTTTAGAAACTGAGTTAGTGTGTGAAACAGTTCTATAATGCGCTAGCCAATGCGTCACGTCTCTATCAAGTTGGCTTACTGCCTCACACGAAAAATGTCATTACTTTTTGCTCGGGTATTGGATTTAGGAAAAATTAGTATCGTTGGAAAGCTAATTCAATTATATACAATTTGGTGGGTCTTGATATGCAAAATTGCACATATATAAAAATTTATAGATGCTTAAAGTAGACCTTATAGAATCGAATACCAAACATTGGACGAATCAAAGGCTCTTAGCTCAACTTTGTTCTAAGTGTTTCTTATAAACATTTTTAATCTCTAAAGCAAATCAAACACGAGGATAAAGTTCATAAAACTTATATTCACATGGAAACCATTTAAATTAGAGCTTACACTTGTAGGAATGATAGTTAGAATTCTAGCGCAAAGATGTGGGGTGTTACAAAGAATTTGTTTCAAAAGGTGGAATAATAAACAAATTATATTTTTTCGTAGGATATTATTGAGTTTTACCATTATTAATTAGGTTAATTACTAAATTAACTTTAGCCATTACATCTCTTAAATCAAGCAAATTAGTTTATTTACTAAATGTATTTGTAGGATGTATCTCACATTACTTATATGTATCTGCAATGAATAAAAAGTGCGATAATCTAAACTTTAATAAAAGCAAAAATTTTAGGTAAATAGTACTCCCTCCGTTTAAAAAAGAATGACCTACTTTGACTTGACACAAAGTTTAAGAAAATAAAAAAGACTTTTGAATCTAGAGGCCTTAAATTAAAGTTGTGTCAAATGTACCAAAATGCCCTTTAATCTTATGGTCCTAAACATGCCGTGTGAAAAGTTAAAATTAAAGTATTGCCAAAAAAAAAGGGGGTCATTTTTTTTAAACAGACTAAAAAGGAAAGTAGTTCATTTTTTTTTAAATGGAGGGACTAGTAAACATGTCGGTATATAGGTACATATTACTAAATGCTTTTTCTACACTTATATAAGTTTATAAAAAATAGTCATAGATTATTCAAATAAGAAGATTAATTTTTTTTTACAAAAATCTTTAAAAATAGGGAACTATATTCAATTTGTTATTTTCCATCAATCAACCCTTAATATTCTATAGCTATTATATCATTTATTTATCTCTAAAAAACTTTAAATACATAATTTAAAAAACTTAGACGAAAATGGTAAAAAAAAAAAGATTACTAGAGTTTCAACAAAACTTTGAGAAATTTTTACGTGTATAATACATACATAAATCAGCGAACTAATTATATTCATTTTTTTATAACAGATTAAAGCTTGAGCATAAATGAGAAAAAACTATCATCAAATTTTTGCCAAAATTTTTGGAAAATTTATAAATGTATATATCTTATAATTAGTATGCAAGGTGTACTCATTAGTTATATTATATAATAATTATACACTAAGTACACAATGTAAATATTGTATAATAATATTACACAATGTATAATTAATGTGTAATATATAAACTCTAGTTATATACCTATTGTACACTTTTATCTTATGAGTCTTCTTGATAGTTTATGGTTAACAAGTTGTCTTCCTGCTAGTTTATGGTTAACACAACCTTTGTTAGTACCCGTGGCACGGTACTAGCACCCTTCCAACTAGGGATACATGGTGGACCTCGATCAGCTCAGCTTTAGGGCATGTCGGTAAGATGATATCTTCTACAGTTTTAGTTTCAGTACTTAGTTATAAATTTAGTTCAATCTTTCTTGACCATAGCATATAGTTTATCAGTCATTTAGTAGCTAGATTTCATTATTTTAGTTTACAAACTTTTTCTAAACATGTTTTATGCTTGGTCACGCATTCTCAATTTTTATAGTTTACATGCATTCTTACTTAGTTCCTCATGCTATATATTTATTCAGTTATTAATCATGCATATGGACCCATTCATATCAGCCTAACCTCATTTAGTATACCAGTACATTCAAAGTTCTGATCACATACTCATTTCTTGTGTTGTGATGTCTTTTATGATAGGTTCGGATGCTCGAATTCCTGATCATACTTACACTTTCCAGTGCATCATCATCATCACATCAGCAGCCATGGTGAGTCCTCATCCTTTGAGGATGAGTTATCTTATATTCAGTTATATTAGTAGTTCAACTATTTATTCAGAGTTAGTTGGGGACTTGTCCTATCAACTTCACCGTCAGATAGTCTAAAGGTTTTCAGACTAGTACAGACACTCAGTCAGTTTTCAGTTGTTATTATCAGCCATTTTATCAGTATTTTTAGTTTTGTTTTACAGACATTATCATAACTATGATTTAAAACTTTATGGCATTTTTAAATTAAATTTTGCATATGATTTTTAGTTATTAATTTTTCCTAATGCTCATAGAAGGTACCAGTATTATGGGTTAGCTTCTGGTCACTTGTGATCGTAAGCACCGTGTGGTGTACAGGGTGTACTCTCAGGATGTTACAACCTTGGTATTAGAGCCTAAGGATTTAAAGTGTCCTAGGGAGTCTGAAAACCGCATTGAGTAGAGTCTTGTTCATAGGTGTGAAGCGTGCCACACTTATGGACAAGAGGCTACAAGATGTTTTAGGAAACATTTCCCTTTTGTTAGTATTCATGTCATTCAAATGAGCATGAGCTCTACTTAAAATCTCTTACTAATTCAATCTTCCTTCCGTTTACAAATCATGCCTCCCAGAAAGAACAATGGAATAAGAAATGGGAATTATCCCTTACCTTCAACCATTCAGGATTATCCCCTAAATGAGTGTGTCTCTTATGCCGAGTTCAGAGCTGCATTCACTAATTTGGATCACTTTGTAGTATCTCATAATAATCAGAAGGCTACAATCCTAGCCAATCTATTTGCTAATTTAGATGCATCTAGGATTCGGGACTACACTCGAATGGATCTTTCTTTGTTTTTGGGATTCGAGTCTGCTAAGGATCCGTAGGAGTTCCCTAATTTGGTTAATAAGGTTACTGGTATTATGGGTGTTACGTCTAGTGAGAGTGTAGAGTTGGCTACTTACCAGTTGTAGGATGTAGCTCACTCATGGTATAAGTAGTATAAAGAGGATAGGAGCACAAATACAGGGCTAGTAGAGTGGGAGGAGTTTTCCACAACCTTTTTAGATAGGTTCTTTCCATTAGTGTCGAGGGAAATATTATGGTGAAAGAGTATTCCTTTAAGTTTACGCAGCTAGCTAGGTATGCTCCTTATGTGGTGGCTGATAACATGTCTAGGTTGAGTAAGTTTGTCTCTGGTGTAGCTGATAGTATAGTCAAGGAGTGCAAGTCTACTATCTTGATTAAGGAGATAGACTTGTCTAAGCTTATAGTCCATGCCCAGTAGATTGAGGAAGAGAAAGTTAAGAAAAAAGAAAGAGAGAGTATGCAGTCTAGGATAGGTAGTTTCAATTTTGGTCAGCCAAGGTCAGAGGGTGGTAATTATTCCCAGTTCCATCAAAAGTTTTAAGTCCCAACTCCATATTCATCTAGTGTACCAGTACAAAAGTTTAGTAATGATAGTCGGGATAGGGTACCAAGCCACAAGACCCAGGGTAGTGAGAACAATAGTCGTACAAATCCTCTTTATGGGATGTGTGGCAGGAATCATAAAGGTATGTGTATAGAAGGCAATTATATGTGTTTTGGATGTGGAAAATTAGGCCACAGAATTAAAGAATATCCTAAGGATGGTCCACAGAGTCAGCACAGTCATCCTCCAGTTCTATTTGGTTATCCACCTCAGTAGGGCGCCTCTTCCAGTACCACCAGTGGTCAATATCAGAATAGACTTTATGCACTCCTATCTCAACATGATTAGGAAATTTCTCTTGATGCGGTTATGGGTACGTTACAGTCCTTTCATATTCTTGTGTATGTTTTACTAGACCACGGAGCTTCATTTTATCTTGCAACCCCTTGTATAGTTGTCAACTTCGGCGTCAGATCCAAAATATTAGCAGAGCCCTTCTTCATGTCTACCTCAGTGGGTAAATCTATCTTAGCTAGGCGGGTATACAAAAATTGCCCAGTTACACTATCCCAGCAAACCACTTCAGTTGATTTCAGAAATAGAGTCATTCAATTCCAGTTTATTGATAACTAGTTAATGAATGAAAAGGTAGTACCTCAGTTCTTAGTAGTCATACGTGATTTTAGATACCTTCTCAGAATCCTATGACATCATATGATCAACAATTAGAAGCATGAAACTAAGAGTATAGCAACAGTAGTAGAGTTGGGATAGTGCTATCTGAATTCGGGTAGATTATATTTCATGGGGCTTGTTGTATGAAAGATGAATCGGTAGGCTTGAAGCAGTGCATGCAAGAATATAAGTTTGTGGATTTGAAACATATGTTGAGGATGTGATATTCGTAGGCTATGATGAAAGTAGTATAGTTTTTAAAGATTTGGGGATATCCATGTTATGTGTTAGAATCTAAGTTTGAATCTTTGAAGGTTGAGCAAATAGAAAGAGGAGTTGAAAATTCTAAGTTAGTCAATTTTAAGTTGTTACATAATAATTATTAGGGATATAGAGGGCTAAGAGTTGTATCTCAGAATGAATAACTAGTAGCAAGTTTTACATTATCAGGCATAGTCATTCAGGGTGAATTTACCCATTATGCGTATTATTATACCCTAGATTCTAGAGAAAGGTGGTGGCAGTTTAGTTTCGAGATACTGATTAAGTTGTTCCCAAACATAGAATGATAACTTTAAGATAAGGGGGAGATGATAGGTCAAGCAACCAAGCCAGGATCTTAAATTCTAGTAGTGATGCTAGTGTATTGTAGCACATCAGTAGGGGAGGAAGATGCCCGACCCATTCTTATCTCAGTACAATATTTTTCAGTCATCATGATATTGAATCATGACTCATGTACTCATGGTTTACAGTATGTTCAGTTTTAGTACTCATGCTACACTCTTAACGATCGGCGAAAATTCAGAATTTTGTTATGTATATCCTAAGATTGGATTTCTTTGATGAATTGACGTAGTTGATACTCTATTTCTCAGGCCTAAGTTTTGGAATCTAGATACTCAATCATGATTCAGTTCGTAAGTGTCCCATGCATCATCATAGTCTTTTCTTAGTATTTCAGCTAAGCCAGTCTCATTCGAGGATGAAAGTTATCAAGGGGAAGATATTGTAATACCCCGAGAATCCAAACCAATATTAGAATAATACTTCAACCTCATGAGAAATAAATTATAGTTATTTGGTAGTTTTACGAGTGAGTTTGACATATATTAAGATGTAACACCCCAAATCAGGTACTTGGAATGCTACGTGATGCTTATGACCCCAAAGGACCACAAGCTAACCCATGACTGATATCTGTACCTGTATACTGCATAAAATACTTTATAATGCAGAAACATGACCTGAAAGGCCATAAGGTTCAATACTGACATGATCTGAATAACATAACATCTGTGTGGGGTAATAGAATACCCAAAAAAAACTGAACATGCTGTAGTCTAAAACATGATAGTCTTGAAAGTCTCTAACTGACTGAAATATCTCTGTAAGGAGTTGATGGGACATGTCCCCAACTAGATCCAACTAATAAACTGATTAATGAGATAATAGAGAAATAATTATGTCCTCGAAAGATGAGGAATCACTTCTCACTCTGTCTGCAGATATCTGAAATCTATTGTTGCTCTGAAGTTCGTGTCTCTGAACCTATGGTATAGGACACCATAGCACAAATGCATTAGTACTTTGAATGTAATGGTATGCATATGAGGTAGGCTGAATGCATGGGGTTCATATGCATGAACAATAATAATAACTGGCTAACTATCATGATCGTAAGAATACATGCATGAGACATAACAACTGACACTAATACAATGATAACATGATTATAAAATCTGAATATAACTGATAATATAAGTGATTGTATCTGACAGTCTTAAATATGATGGAACTATCTGAGTTCTGTACTGTATCTAACAGTCCTAAAATCTGAAGAACTATCTGAGGTCTTCTACTGAGACTGATTGACTATATCTGACAGTCCTAATTCTGTAACATGAAATTTTGGGATGTAATTAGCTAACCGACATGCCCCTGATACGCCATTATGGATGAGTTGGGGTCCAATCTGTAACCCCAATTGGAAGGGTGTCAATACCATGCCACCGGTAAGGATAAGATGTGGGCGACCGATAAATGACAGTGTCCCCTATACAAGAATGGTGGAGCCTTTATCTGACATTGCTTATCTACCTCATCAACCCTCATCGAACAGTGATGATGTCTCAAACTATGCTGGCTATATAGTTCTGGAATGCAAGGATCACTTCTAAAACTCACACCCTCATCTGATAGTGTGTGTTCCTATCCTTGGGTTCACTCAGTGCTAATTCCTACACCCATCTGAATAGACTCTAAATATGATTTATTGAAATGAACATGGGCTAAGTTACTAAATTCCGTTGACTTACAGAATACTAATGATATCTGACTGAGTTCATAAGATCATAGAGATTTCCTGAGTCATAAGATTGTCTGAATTCTAAGGATCATAGTGTGACTGAGATTATCGTGAAAGCATGATATGGCTCTAGGCACACAGCTAATGTTTCGGGTACGAGTAACCCCAGAACTCGATGAAAGAAAACTGACCAAGCATAACTTACTTAAACATATAACTAACATCATAATCCATAATACATTTATTGAAGCATTTCATCAAAACATGTGATAGGCATAACTTGTACATACATGGGGATTTCACGGTATCATACTAGTTAGGCACTTTTCCTTCATCTTGGCATTTAATCAAACATATTGTAGGCATTGTACATGTAAATATCATTGTAAAATAATTTAACACCATGGTTCAAGTCTAATTTAATCATTCAAGGGCTTAGTCATAGGTTTGCATGAATCTATATCTATAATAATTTAACCCACATAGAATTTATCACCCTACATGGAGTAGAATTCAATTTCTCATTATCCACATGAACAAGAGCATCCCAATCATAAAATTTATAAGAAAATCTATAAAGTTGAATTTAGAAAAGAGATTCTTGGGCTTCATGGATGAAAGGAGTTCATAAATGAACATTATGCATACCTTAGGTCGTGATTTCATGAGGATTAACGCTGAAACCTTCTTGAATTCGAATCTCCAATAGAAACCATAGCTTGTTCTTGAGAGAAAATTGAAAGAAACTAGTACATTTTGGGATAAGAATAGCTAAATAACGTGTTATTGGGTTTAAATAGGGGTAGTAAATTGGCCCTTTTAACCTTTGGATGCTTCTTTTAAAATTATAAAAATTTCCCGAACTAGACTTTTAACGTGTCACTAGATTTTGACAATTGGAAAATTAAGGGATGGCGCAACGTGAGGCCATTGCATTGCCACTTACTTTGTGACCTGGAACTTTGGCATGACGCGGGGGAAATTACGCTCAGACACTGGAAAATGGACAATTCTAAATTTGGGCCTAGCAAAACGCATCATAATTGCGGACCCCTACAAGAATTTTCCAAATACCATTTTCTCTTGGGCGCGGTGCACCACTGACTAATATGGTGTTGTTTTACAATGAGAACTTAAAATAGTTGTAACTTCTGACCTTGCTATCAAATTTGGGTGAATCTTATATCGATGGAAAGCTTATTGAATTTCCCACATGACAAAAAGTAAAAATCTTGAAAATTCCTCATAGAATAATCATCATTAAATTTAGAAGCTAATACTAGACATTCTTGAGATGAAATTAGCTAGGAAAAAGTTTAGGGTACTACATATATCCCTCTTGAGAACATTCGTCCTCAAATGAGACTAACTGAGAGGGGATAAAAGACAATCGATGTACATACTAAACATGAATAACTGGAACATGATCTCATGACTAACATGACTGACAAGTTTAACATATAATACTGAACATGCATATCTGATACATGTGTAACTGATTCATGAATGCATGAATGAGTGTTCTGAAGAACTAAGTTTCTCACAATAAGAATGCATGTCTGATGGATAATTACATACCTGAACTGATACAAGAGTGCATGACTGAATATGCAATGGTACTTGATACCAAGTTTATAATGGGAACATAAGCATGAAATTGCAAACTAAGTTTGTGATGAACACTGAACATGAAACTATATAAGCTTATGGAGAACTGTTACCTTGAGCTTGATCTGAGTTGGCGAAGAAGAGGTGAGGATACTTGGTACGCATGTCTGCCTCTGCTTCCCAAGTAGCTCCCTCGACGGATGGCTTTTGCCAAAGAACCTTAACTAAAGGGACTTCTTTGTTCCTCAATCTACGAGTCTGATAGCCTAATATTTCGACTGGAATATTTTTATAAGAGAGAGTGTTCTGAACTTCAATGCTCTGAATAGGGACTATAACTGGTGGGTCACCTACACACTTCTTGAGCAAAGAGACTTGAAAGACTGGATAAACTAAGGCTACATCTAAAGGCAATTCAAGCTCATAGGATACCTTGCCAAAGCAACTGAGAATCTTAAAGGGAATGAACATATCGGGGACTAAAGTTTCCCTTCTTGTCGAATCTCTTCACTCCCTTAATGGAAGAGATCTTTAGATAGACATGATCACTAATCTCAAAATTGAGATCTTTTCTATGAACATATGCATAAGACTTTTGTCATCTCTAAGCAGCCCGGAGTCTTTCTCTAATCAACTGAACTTTTTTTAAGGTGTTGAATACCAAATCAGGACCTATGACTAAGGCCTCACTAACTTCGAACCAACCTGTTGGAGATCTACATCTCCTACCATAGAGAGATTCGAATGGATCCATCTGAATATCGGAATGATATCTGTTGTTGTTTGCAAACTCAATCAAACGTAAGTGATCATCCCAAATTCCCTTGAAATCGATTTCACACGCCCTATATATATATTCTAACATCTAAATGGTCCTTTCTTCTTGACCATCTGTCTGAGTATGAAAGGTTGTACTAAGATGAAATGGGGTACCAAGACCCTTTGGGAATGCTTTCCAAAAATGAGAGGTGAACTGGGTACCTCTGTATGAGATAATTGATAATGGAACACTGTGCAATCTGACCAACTCCTTAATATAGAGTTTGGCATAATCCTCGGCTGAATAAGAGGTATGAACTAGAAGAAAATGACCTGATTTGGTCATTCTATCTATAATGACCCATACTGAATCATGCTGATGATGACTTCGAGGCAAACCCATCACGAAGTCTATGTTCACAACTTCCCACTTCCAAGTAGGAATACTGAACTCCTGCGTAGGAATGCTAGGCTTTTGATGCTCTATGTTAACCTGCTAACATGTAGAGCACTTAGCCACAAACTCTGCAACATCTCTCATTAACCCACTCTACCAATAGACTTCTCACATAGAGCGGTACATCTTTGTGGCCCTGGATGAATAGAGTAGCATGCACCATGCGCTCTTGTAAGAATTCTCTTCCTTAAGTCATATACACATGGAACACAGAGACGACCCTGACAATGGAAAATACTATCTCCCCCTTGGGAGAAAACCTCTACTTTCAATCCTAAACTGACTCTTTCAACTTGACAAGGCTGGGATCTCTATCTTGCTTTTCTCTTACCTCAGAAACTTGAGATGATTCTAAACTACTCTAAATCCATATATCACCCTTATCTGTATCGACTAAGAGAATGCCTAGTCTGGAAATATGATGTAATTCCTGAGCTAACTTCTTCTTATTATCATCCACATGAGTAAAACTACCCATAGACAGTCTACTGAGAGCATCGACCACTATATTGGCCTTTCCCAGATGATAGAGGACACTCATGTCATAATCTTTCAAGAGCTCTAATCTCCTTCTCCGATGAAGATTGATATCATTCTGAGAAAAGATATACTGAAGACTCTTATGATCTGTGAAGACATCTACATGAACTCCCTAGAGATAATGCCTCAAAATTTTCAAGGCAAAGACTACGACTGCTAACTCAAGATCATGAGTAGGATAATTCCTCTCATGAAGTTTAAGCTATCTGGAGGCGTAGGCTGTGACCTTACTATGCTGTATGAGGACCCAACCCAAACCTACTCTAGATGCATCATAATACACTACGAAACCATCTAGACCATCTAGAAGAGCTAATACTATAGGTAAGGTAAGTCGAGTCTTCAACTCCTGAAAACTCTTTCTTCTCAGTCAATCTGGACATAGGGGATACAATAGAAGAAAATCCCTTAACAAACCATCTATAATAGCCAGCCAAACCCAAGAAACTCCTAATATATGATAGAGAGATAGGGAGAGGCCAGTTTCTTACTACTTCTGTCTTTTGAGGATCCACTCTAATGCCATCACCAAAAATGATATGACCAAGAAATGCTACTGACCTTAGCCAAAATTCATACTTACTGAATTTGGCGAATAACTGATGATCTCTGAGAGTCTGAAGTACTATTCTAAGATAGTCTGCATGATCACACTCACTGCGGGAATAGACCAAAATATCATCAATGAAGACTATAACAAACATTTCCAAGTACTGCATGAACACACGGTTTATCAAGTCCATAAAAGTTGTTGGGGAATTGGTAAGACCAAATGACATAACTAAGAATTCAAAATGTCCATACCGAGTACAGAAAGCTATTTACAAAATGTCATATTCTCTAACTCTGAGCTGATGATAGATGGATCTGAGGTCTATGTTAGAGAAATAACTGGCACCCTGAAGTTGATTAAACAAGTCATCGATTCTGGGAAGAGGATACTTGTTCTTGACCGTGACCTTAATGAGTTGACGGTAGTCTACACATATCCTAAGAAAATCATCTCTCTTGTGCATGAATAATACTGGAGCGCTGCATGGGGAAAAGCTGGGTCTAATGAATCCCTTATCAAAGAGATCCTTCAATTGTTCTTTCAGTTCTCTAAGTTCTGTTGGTGCCATTTTGTATGGCCGAATAGATATAGGCTGAGTATCTAGAAGAAGATCAATGCCGAAGTCTATTTCCATTTCGGGAGGAATTCCTGAAAGATCTTCGGGAAAGACATCTGAATATTCATCTACAACTGGAATGGATTCAAGGCTGGGAGTTTCAGAACTAGTGTCCTTAACTCAAAAAATATGATAGAAACATCTTTTAGATATCATTTTTCATGCCCGAAGGTAGGAAATAAGCTGATCTCTCAACGCTGAAGTACTACCCTTCTACTCAAGGATGGGTTAATTTGAAAATTAAAACTGGACTATTCTATTTTTGCAGTCGATTGTGGCATAGCAGGAATGAAGCCAATCCATGTTGAGAATGACATCAAAATCAATCATCTCTAATTCAACTAAGTCTGCTGAAGTGACTTTCTAAAATAACATAACCGGGCAGTTTCTGTATACTCATTGGGCTGTGACGGTTTTACCTACTGGGGTAGATACTGAAAAGGGCTCTGCTAGGATTTCGAGATTGATTCTGAAATCGCCTGCTATATAGGGAGTAACAAAAGTCAAAGAAGTTCCTGGATCTAGCAAAGTGTAAAAATGCACATGAAAGATCTGTAACATACCAGTAACTATATCAGGAGAATTTTCCTGATCCTATCAGGACTGAAGAGCATAGAGATGATTTGGTAGTGCCCACTAGTAGCACTGGTAGTGGCACCCTATTGATTTAGGTGACCGAACTGAGATGAGGAGCGGAGATGACTCTAATAACCTGACTAAGGGCAGTATCTGACAATGTGGTCTGGCATGGAACAATCAAAACAGACATCGCTACTAGCTCTGCAAGCACCCTTGTGGTTCTTACCACAAGTCTTACAAAGGGGATTAGTTCGGGCATTTCTAACATTGCCTTGAGACCTAGAGCCTAGTGTTCTATCTCTGTTACCCTCTTTGAACTTAGAAACTAGAGCACTGGCTGAAGAAGGGGCTGGAACTGATGACTTAAAATGAAGCTGGGAATGGTTTCCTCCTTCTTATTTAGGCTAAGCGAAGTTGAAACTACCTGTCTTCACTCTCTTATTCTGCTTCTCCCTCTGCTTGATCTTCTTCTCCTCTATCTACTGAGCATAATTCATAAGCCTTCCTAAAGTCATGTCACTATTCAGTATGGCAGATCTACACTCATTTACCATACTAACATTTACCCCTGAAGTGAACTTACTCATCTTAGCTCTGCTATCTACAACCACATAAGGGGTATATCTAGCTAATTGAGTAAACTTAAAATAATAGTCTTTCACCATCATATTTCCATGCCTGAGGTTAATGAATTCCAGAACCTTAACCTCTCTAAGCTCTTAGGGAAAGAATCTATTTAAGAATACAGTGATAAAATTCTCCCACTCTATAAGAATGGCATCATCGGACCTCTCTAACTTTTACTATTTAAACTAAGTATGAGCAACATTCTGCAATTGATATGAAGCTAGCACAATACTCTCAACAATAGTCACCCTCATGATGTCAGTCAAGTTTTGAACCTGATCAATAAATTCCTGAGGGTCCTTATCTACCTTAGACCCGAGGAAGGATGGAGGATTTATTTGGGTGAAGACCTGAATCCTAGCTGCCGCTGAATTAGCCACTGGGTTAGCCAGAATGACTGTTGTCCATTCATTTTGAGTGCCAACTAACTGAGCAGGAGTGTTGAATGTGGCCTTGAACTTCGCATGAGAAACATGATATCCCAAAGGATCTTTGGGCTGAGGGGCTGACTGATTTTCGTTTCTTCTTTTAGGAGGCATGTTCTGTAGAAGAAAGGGGGACACAGTTTATACTGAGAGATTGACTTGAGATTATGCTTACTGGCACTACATGAATACCGAAAGAAGGGAAACTGTTTCCTAGAACATCTTAAAGCCTCTTGCAATAAATGTGGCGTGCAGCACACCTATGTACAAGACTCTACTAGATGCGGCTTTCAGACTTCCTAGGACTCTACTGAACCTTAAGTTGTGATACCAAGTGTGTCATGCCCCAAATTTGGTACCCGAAATGCCACATTATGCTCATGACCCTAAAGGACCACAAGCTAACCCATGACTGATATCTGTACCTGTATACCACTTAAAATACTTTATAATGCGTAAATATGAATTGAAAGTCCATAAGGTTCAATACTGAACATGATCTGAATGATATAACATCTATGTGGGGTAATAGAATACCCAAAACAAAACTTAACATATTGAAGTCTAAAACATGATAGTCTAGAAAGCCTCTAACTGACTAAACTGTCTGAGTAAGGAGTTGATGGGACATGTACCCAACTAACTCAAACTAATAAACTAATTAATGAGATAATAGGGAAATAATCATGTCCTCAAAAAATGAGCACTCACTTCTAACTCTGTCTGTGGATATCTGGATTCTACTATTACTCAGGAGCTCATGTCTTTGAACCTATGGTATAAGACACCATAGAGCAAATGTATCAATACTTTGAATGTACTGGTATGCATGTGAGGTAGACTGAATTCATGGGTTTGATATGCATGAATAATAATAATAACTGACTAACTATCACAAGTGAGAGAATACATGTTTGAGCAATAACAACTAACACTAACACTGTGATAACATGATTACTGAATCTGAATATAACTAATAATATGAGTGACTGTATCTGACAGTCCTAAATCTGATGGAACTATCTAAGTTCTGTACTGTATCTGAGTTGACAGTATCTGACAGTCCTTAAATCTGAAGAACTATCTGAGTTTTATTATTGAGACTAATTGACTATATCTGACAGTACTGATTCTGTAACATAAAACTGTGGAAAGTAGTTATCTTACCGACATGCCCCTGATACGCCATTATGGCTTAGTTGGGATCCAATCTGTAACCCCAATGGAAAGGGTGTCAATACTACGCCACTGGTCAGGACAAGCTGTGGGTGACCCTTATCTAATAGTGTCCCCTATACAAGAATGGTGGGGTCCTTATCTGACAGTGCTTGTCCACCTCATCAACCCTCATTGAATAGTGTTGATGTCTCAACCTATGCTGGCTATATATTTCTGGAACGTAAGGATGACTTCTAAGAATCACACCCTCATATGATAGTGTGTGTTCCCATCCTTGGGTTCACTCAGTGCTAATTCCTACTTCCATCTGAATAAACTCTGAACATGATTTACTGAACTCAACATGGGTTGAGTTACTAAATTCCATTGACTGATGAAATACTACTGATATCTGATAACTGACTAAGTTCATGAGATCATGGAGATTTATTAAGTCATAAGACTATCTGAAGTCTAAGGATCATAGCTTGAATGAGAGTATCGTGAAAACAAGACATGACTCTAGGCACACAACTAATATTTTGGGTATGAGTACCCCCAGGACTTTATGGAAAGAAACTGACCAAGCATAACTTAGTTGAACATATAACTAACATCATAATCCATAATACATTTATAGAATCATTTCATCAAAACATATGATAGACATAACTTGTACATACATGGGTATTTCATGGTATCATGCTAGTTTGGCACTTTTCCTTCATCTAGGCATTTAATCAAACATATTGTAGGCATGGTACATATAAACATCATTGTACAATAATTAAACATCATGGATAAATTCTAATTTCATCATTCAAGAGTTTAGTAATAGGTTTGCATGAATCTATATCTTTAATAATTTGACCCACATAGAATTTATCACCCAACATGGAGTAGAATTCAATTTCTCATTATCCATATGAACAAGATTAGCCCAATCATGAAATTCATAATAAAATCCATAAACTTGAATTATTATTGGGATTCATGGACGAAAGGAGTCCATGATGAACACTATGCATACCTTAGTTTGTGATTTCATGAGGATTGACGGTGAAACCTTCTTGAATTCGAATCCCCAATTGAAAACCTAGATTGTTCTTGAGAGAAACTTGAGAGAAACTAATATATTTTGGGTGAAGAATAGCTAAATCACGTGTTATTGGGTTTAAATAGGGGTAGGAAATTGACCCTTTTAACCCTTGAATGCGTCTTTTAAAATTGTAAAAATTTCCCGAACTGGACCTTTTGCGTGACACAGTACTATAGCGTCGTGTCACTGGATTTTGACATTTGGGAAATTAAGGGATGGTCCGATGCGAGGCCATCGCGTTGCCACTTTCTTTGTGACCATGAAATTTGACGCGACGTAGGGGAAATCGCGTTGACACACTGGAAAACGGACAATTCTGAATTTGGATATTGGCGCGATGCACCATAATTGTGGACCCGAATTTGCCAAATGCCATTTTGTCTTATGGCGCAGTGCGCCACTGACTAATATGGTGCTGTTTTATGATTTGAACTTGAAATAGTCGTAACTTCTGACCCGGTTATCGGATTTGGGCGAATCTTGTATCGATGAAAAGCTTATTGAATTTTCCACATGACAAAAAGTGAAAATCTTGAAATTTCCTCATGGAATAACCATAATTTAATTTAGAAGCTAATACTAGACATTCTTTAGATGAAATTAGCTAGGAAAAAGTATGGGGTATTACATAAGGCCTCAAATAACTCTGAGCTATTAGACGAATCAAAATATCCCTTACTGATTGAGTTCTTGAAAAAGATATTGATATAGTCAACTTTAAATGATCATATCTTTCGTAATACTATGAGTTTTTTTTATCATGACTAACCAACAGATAGATAATTGAATTAGCTTTCCACCTATACAAATTTAGCCCTAAGCTGATATCAGGGTAAAAAGTTATTCCCATTTTACTAGAGAGTTGTTCGACTGCAGAGGGGCGATGGCTAGGTTGACGAACGGCCAAGCCAAGCCATCAAATTCAGGAAGTGAGCTAATTTTTATGCGATAAGCTAATGGATTGAGTGACAGTTAGTCACTAGTGTGACGGTCTGTCACCCAAAACCATTAACCACACTCGTTAAGTGACTTAATGTCAATTTTAATGAGATTTTTGGGTCATTTTTCACCTTTTTTAACCCTTAATTCCATCAACTTAAACAACATAACTCCTCATTCATCCTCAATATCAAAGTTAGGGTTTCTTTCAAGGTCATTTCCCAAGAATAAGATTCAGACCCTTCTTCAAGAAAACTCAAGAATCCAAGCGTTACTATTCAAGAACCTTCAACCCTCCTTTAAGCCTTAATTGCAGATTCAATATAAAAAATCATGCTACTACTACATGTTAAAAACTATTCCCTTGTTTAAGTCATGCATTGCAAGTGTTTGATTACCTAATAAATCTATTTCATACGTCAGATATCCCCCCCCCCCCCCCCCCATACAATTGGTATCAAAGCCGAGTAATTCAAAAAATATGGAAGTGAGATATATGTTAGAGTTATTAGAATTTACCTATAAATTATTAAATTAATTATGCGAAGACCATTTAAAAATAGAGAAGCTTTTAGAAAAATTAAAGAATCTTTAATTAGTAATTATTCAAAATATATAAGTCTAAATAAAACAAAAGAAAACCCACAAAGATTAGCCTACTTAATTACATTAATATCTAGTATTGAATCAAAATTAATAATCCATTTAAAATCTAGAAGAATGAAACACATATCACCTAATTATGATAAAATTAGATTTAGATATCCGCCAAGGTATTATAAATATAATTTAAAATGAATAAAGTACAACAATACAAAGAATTAAAACAAATTATTTCTGAAAAACGTAAAGAATTAAAAATAAGAATAAAAAGACTACATTATAATATATTTGCCGGAGTTAGTAAAAATTCAATAAATACACAAAAAGATGAAATATCAAAATTGGAATCACAAATAGATAGTTTAGAATATATATATATATATCAACATGAACTATTCACAATAAAATGAACAAAGAAGAATTTATAATAGATGAAAAAATATATAAAAACCACGAAGGATCAAAAATAAAAATAGTATTTTATAATCTAGGAAGAAGATATAAGAAAATAGGTGAACATTTATATCTAATGTTAGAAAAAGAAGAATTAAAATTAGAAGATAAATTGACAGCAATGGTAAGAATAGAAAGAGAAAATGAAGAAATAGATAGGAAAAAGGAAATAGAAAAAATAAAACAACAAACTACGGAAGAAATACGAAAAATAGAAGAAACTAAAAATAGTAGAATTGCTGAATTAGAAAAAGAACTACAAATGTTAAAAGAGCTGTATGAACAAAGACAAAAAGAAAAAAAAGAAAAAGATAGAGAACAGAAATTACTGAACGAAATAAATCAATTTAAGGAAAAATTGGAAATAAAAAACAAAGAATTAGAAATAAATAATATAGATGTTGAAGAGACAGAGACAGATAATTATGATTCCGAAGATAGTGAAACATATACAGAAATATTAACAAATACAAAAAATTTAGAAATCAATGAAAAACAAAAAGAAATTAATGAGGAAAACTTAGAAAGTACCCACACAGAAATAAATACTCTTAATAAAAAAGAAGATGAAAATATAATACCTAAAACAACAGAAATAAGAAAACCTATGTATTATAAGAATAAGTTTAAAAAATATAATGAATATGACAAATGGATACCAAAACAAATAATTAATAAAAATTATAACTTTATAGACCTAGACTGTGTAATAGATACAGAAAAAATAATACAATTATGGATATGATATATGACAAAATAATTATTAGATAATAATATAAATATAACAGATGCACCAGAATATATAGAAAGAACACTAATAGGATCAGTAAAACTATGGTTTTCAAATTTAACTGAAAATAGCAAAAAAGTATTAAGAACTAATAAACCTATAGAAGGAACATCTTCAACAACAACTAAACTAACCCCTATAGAATTATTAAAAAAATATGAAACAGCTATAAAAGATGAATTTGGTAGTACGACAACAATAGAAGAAGAACAAGATGAAGAAAGAATACAAATAGGAATTTAATGTTAAAATTAGCAATATGTAATATGTGTTATATAGATGAATATACTTGCGCATTTAAAGAATATTATTACAAAGGAGCATATAGTATAGAAGAAAGTAAAGAGATAAGAAAATTATATTTTACTAAATTACCCGAGCCATTTAGTTCAAAAATAATAAAAAGTTGGGAAGAAGCAAAAATAGTAGATACGTTAGGAGCAAGAATAAAATTTTTTACAACAATGGTATAGAAACTTATGTGAAAAATATAGAGAAGAATTAAAAATGGAAAAAACATTAATAAGAAATTTAACATGTTGCAACAATAAAATAGCACCCCAATTTGGATGTGAAGAAAGATATTAGAAGAAAAGAAAAAGACATAAGAAATATAAGAAATATAAAAAATCAAAATATAAATATAAGAAACCAAGAAAAAGATATTATGTAAAAAATTATAAATACAAAAGACCATATAGAAAGAAGAAATCTATAAAAGAATGTACTTGTTATAATTGTGGAAAGATAGGCCATTTAGCTAGAGATTGTAAATTACCTAAAAATCCAAAAAATAAACAAATATCAGAAATAAAAATAGATAATACAGAATATATGCAGATAGATTATATAGATTATGAATTAGAAAGTGAGGATAGTATATATGAAATTTCAAAAAACGAAATAGATAATGAAATAGATAGTGAAATAGATGAATCAAATGACTGAAGAAGATATGAAAATAATAACAAAGGAAAAATATTTAAATGATGAAGGAACGGAACAAAAAATAATATTTGATAGTAACATATTTGATGAAATAAAAGGAAAAGAATTAGATTTAAGTGTAGAGAAAATATTTAAAATACCAACAATAAAAAATATTTTTACTAGGAAAAAGGATGAATATTATGTAGTATGCCAAAAAGAACATGTAATAGACTGCAGATATGCAAAAGGCAAAGCTAGTATACCACTAGTAACAAAAAGAATAATTAATAAAGAGATAAATGATATAAAAAGTAAAGGAGATCCAATAAAGTATGTACACCTTGGAGGTACAGAGATACTAATAAAAGCATGTTTTAGAGAAGGAATAGATACACCAATAGAATTATATCTAGCATATGATAGAATTATAAAACCTATAGAAAAAAAGCATAATAACTGCCGTAAAAGGAAATCTAATATACCAAAAATTTAAATTTATAATAAGTGCAAATTATTCAGTAGCAGTAACAGATAGAAATATAGATAAATCACTCGTATTATATTGGAAAATATCAGGAATAGAATTAACCCCAGGAAGTAAAATATTTACAGCAAGATGCAAAAATCTATATGTATTAACAACAAAACATAAAATAACAGGAAAAAATAAGATTAACAAAATACGAATAGAAAGCCCATTCGAACAAATTGTAAAAACAATAATTATAATGATTATAGCTATAGAGACATAGATACAGAAGAAAATTTAGAAATAGTAAATGATAGAATAAGTACAACGAAAAGAATAGCTGATGAAAAACCAGAATCATCAAGCTCATCAAAAAGAACAAGTTATGAAACAAATTCAATAAGTAATTTAAACCAATATTACATAACAGGAAAAATAAATGAAAAAGAATATCTAATACTTTTGAATACAGGACAAGAAGAAAATTATATAGCAAAATATCTAGTAAAAAATGAAGAAATAAAGACTGATAATGATATGTGCCCAGATCTACTAAGAAGTTTAATAAATAGTAAAAATATAGCAGAAAAAGAAATAATAATAGGAGTTAGGAAAATAAAAATAGAATTCGAAGTAAAGGAAGAAATGCAAAAAGCAGATATAATATTAGGGATAAAATGGTTAGAACAAGTAAAACCATATAATATAGAACATACACAATTAACCTTAACATATAACAAAGAAAAGTTATTCTTAAAAAGATCCTTAACATGAAATGAAGATATATGTATTAATGAAGATAGTAATAGAAGGATATTACAGTAGATATTATACGCCTATGATGAATACAGGAGCAGAAGCTAATTTATGTAGATATAATTGCTTACCAGAAAGTAAATGGGATAAATTAAAAACACCAATAATAGTTAAAGGATTTAATAATGAAGGAAGCTTAATTACTTATAAAGCTAGGAATGTAAAAATACAAGTATGGGATAAGATATTAACAATAGAAGAAATTTATAATTATGAATTAACATCAAAAGATATACTTTTAGGAATGCCATTCTTAGATAAATTATACGCACATATAATAACTAAAACAGACTGGTGGTTTACAATACCATGTAAGCAGAAAGTACGAGCAAAAAGAGTTAATAATAAAATAAGAAAGAAAACTGATTGGATAAAAGGAAGTGAAAAAATTACACAAAAGTTAGAAAATATAAAAAATACTGAAGATACAATAGAACAAGTAGTATTTTTGATAAATAAAACAGAAATAACTATATTTTCAATAAATAAAATAGAAATAATTCAAAAAAAATTAGAACAATTATATAGTGAAGATCCATTAAAAGGATGGGAAAAACATAAAACTACTATAAAAAATGAATTAATAGATAAAAATAGCATAATAACCCAAAAACCATTAACATATAATTTTGACGATTTAAAAGAATTTAAAATGCACATAGATGAATTATTAGAAAAACAATATATACAAAAAAGTAATAGTAAACATAATAGTCCAGCATTTATAGTAAATAAACATAGCGAACAAAAAAGAGGAAAAAGTAGGATGGTAATTGATTATAGAAATTTAAATGCAAAAACTATAACATATAATTATCCAATACCAAATAAGATATTAAAAATAAGACAAATACAAGGATATAATTATTTTAGCAAATTCGATTGTTAATCAGGATTTTACCACCTAAAGCTAGAAGAAGAATCTAAAGAATTAACCGTATTTACGGTACTACAAGGATTTTATGAATGGATTGTATTACCATTTGGATATAAAAATGCACCAGGTAGATATCAACATTTTATGGATAATTATTTTAAACAATTATCTAATTGTATAGTATACATAGATGATATATTATCATATACAAAAACCAGAGAAGAACATTTAAAATTATTAGAACAGTTTACAGATATAATAGAAAAATTGGGAATAAGTCTAAGCGAAAAGAAAGCTGAAATTATGAAAAACCAGATAGAATTTTTAGGAATACAAATAGATAAAAGTGGAGTAAAAATACAACAACATATAGTACAAAAAATAATAAATTCGAAAGAAGAATTAGATACAAAAAAGAAAGTACAATCATTTTTAGGATTAGTAAACCAAGTAAGAGAATATATTCCAAAATTAGCAGAAACTTTAAAACCACTACAGAAAAAATCAAAAAAGGATGTAGAATATAACTATAATGAAGAAGATAAAAAACAAGTTCAAAAAATAAAATTTCATTGTAAAGAATTACCAAAATTACAATTTCCAGATGAAAATAGAAAATTTATATATATCGTAGAATCAAATGCTAGTGAATATAGTTACGGAGGAGTACTTAAATATCGATATGAAGCAGAAAAAATAGAACACCATTGTAGATACTACTCAGGTACGTTCAATGAGACAGAAATAAAATGAGAAATAAATAGGAAAGAATTATGTTCATTATATAAATGTTTATTAGCATTTGAGCCATATATTGTATATAACAAATTTATTGTACGAACAGATAATACACAGGTACGCTGGTGGTTAACAAAGAAAATACAAAATTCAGTTACAACAAAAGAGATTCGGAGACTAGTTTTGAATATATTAAATTTCACATTTACAATTGAAGTGATCAGTACTAACAAAAATGTTATTACAGATTACATATCAAGACAAAGCTACACAGACTGAAATAATAGAAGAAGATACTCTAGAAAAAATACTTAACACCCTAACTACGCTTTCAATGAAAGTGGACAGTATGGGTAATGAGATAGAAAAGCTAAAGACTAATGAAGATAAACTGAAGTCTATAGCTACAAATCAGCTAACTCAGTAGTGTGCAGAGCTATGTCGATCAGAAGACATTAAAGTTCCAGAGCTAGAAGGAGACGTTGGGACACTCCATAAAACCCATAACATTTATCAATCTACTTCTGCAGGTACAAGCAAAGGAGTTAATCGACCAAGATACCAGAATATGAATATGAATAAAATATTTGAAAAACCATTTACACCAAAAATACAAAAAGACCACTTGTTCATACCCCCTCAAGTTAGCACATATCGAGATAGCCTAAACCAAGATAAAAAAGTTTACAACTACACCGCCCAAAAATACATAGAAAATATCTACAGAGTACAAACTTTTCTAAACCATAACCCCAGAGCTACAAACATCAAAGAACCAAACACCAACTATATAACCAAAAAATTACAAGGATATAACAAACTAATTGCACTACCTAAAACTAACCCAAGCCTAGTAAAAACCTGTTTTGACTATGGACTATTAAACACCATATATATCCAAGACGGAGAAGAATTAACAGCTATGGAAGAATTATACAAGATATTCACCACCTACAAAAGGATAATGAAAGGAAATTTATTTTATATAAAGTGTTATACTGCACCGGCAGAGATACTATATGATGAAATAAAACCAGTTGTACAAGTTGTAAAGATAGGACTAACTAGAGATATGATCATACCAGAAGATATTACACAGCAACCGGAGATACCCAGAATTGAGATACCCGACTTCTACACAAATAAATGACTTATTGGACTAGCTACGATTATCCAAGAACTAGCAAATAATTATACTAATGGAAACCCAATATGGAACTATTATTCGAGAGATCATCAAATGATTTACTCTAACTCAAAAGAGCTACGACAAGCAAATATGGAAGATGTCAGACAATGGATAATGACATTACTCAACCCAGAAAAATAATCTACCGCAAGAGCAATTAAAAAGGATTTATTTCAGACGGACTACTGACAAGATATTGTAAAATAATTGAACACAAATATCCAGATCACCAATGTTCAAGGTGTAATGGAGAAGATAACATTATTCTAGAAGTACATCTAGAATAAAAGAAGACAAAATGCCAGCTGGAAAGATAAGATAAGAAGTAATAATGGAGATATAACAGATACGACAAAATCAACGGAGACAAGATATTGAATTATTGTTGAATTATTGTACAAAGTCTTTAGACTTTACGTAAAATTTGTAATAATTGTAGATTTTTAGGCTTGTAGGTTTGTAGAAAATTAAAGGCTAGTTAGTAGCCTCCTTTTTTGACTTTTTGTTAGCTTTTAGCATTTTAAAACGTGTAAAGATTGATTGTAGATTTTATTCTATAAATAAAGGAATCCGAAGGCATTGCAGAGGCAAGCCTTCATGCGTTGAAGCAAAAACTCTCTCCATTCCACAACAAATATTTTACTCAGTTAATTAAATAGACATATTTTAATGGAAAAAGCTATGGAGGAACAAACTTCAGAAATATCAAAACTACCCGAACAGGTATATTTATTTATGATTATGAATAGATAAATTCATAATTCCCAACAATCATGATATGATAAAATAAATTCATATTAGTTACTTTATAGTAGAATTATTCGAAAGAATAATAGTTAAGAAGTTTATTAACAAAGCGGAAACGGAGAAAGATCCCTAAGAACTATGCCATCCTAAAGGTGAAACCAATGAGGCAAGAAGCCGTGGCGGGGAGTAACCAGAGTAGAGACGCTATTTAAGGGAAAAAGTATCCAGATTACCAAGTTAATAGTGACCGAAGAACATATTATTTAAGAATAATCTAGTATATAGTAAGCTAAGATGACCATATTTTGTTATGTACATGGTTGAAGGGAATATTTTGAAAAAGCAATTTTATGAAAATGAATAATTATTTATCTGATGTGATGGTAGATAAATTTAAAATACTTATTTTGTATGCACTTAAAGATATAAAAGTAGTAGATATAAGAAAAATCATATTAGAAAAAGCATTTGGTAAATATTACATGACTAGAGTAAATTATATACCATACCTACCTAATTACTCTTACAAATACTTACCATGATAAATTACATAGAAATTTTAGAAAAAGATATAAGAAACATACAGTTACTAGAAAAACAGATAAAAATAAATATAGACAAATACATGGAAACTAAAGATAAAAAATAAATAGAATTTCTTAATAAAAATATGCAAGAACTACTAAGGCTAAAACAAACAACTACAAAATATTTTAATAAAACCAATTTTAAAATATAGATTATCTTAAAGTTTTAATCTTATATACACTTAAAGATATAGAAATAATAGATATTAAGAAAATAATATTAGAAAAAGTAATAGACTATGAAATTGAAACCATAAATTGGCTAGAACAGTTATACAAAGAAATTTACCCAGAAGGATATTATACATATTAAGAGATGTTAGTATATATTAGAAAAACTAGAGAAAATCAAGAAAATCTAAATAATGAAATTAATTATAGAAACCAAATTAGGAAAATAATGGAAAATCTAAAAGAAAAATTAATATGGATAGAAAAAACCTTAGAAAATTTAGAAAAAAGTACATGTGATAGTTTATATAATTTTAAAAACTCACTACGAGAAGAACAACACAAGATAATAAATAACATTGAAAATCTAGAATTAGATATACATTACAGTACAGTTAGGATAAATTATTATACAGAAATTTGTAACTCTGGAATTACTACAGGATAAAATAATAAACAAATTAATGAATATATCTTACGAAAAAAGTAAATCATTAAAAGATATTGAAACAAAATTTAAAAAATATCCACGCACAAAAACAAATAGATTCATTAGATACCTAATAAATCTATTTCATACGTCAGATACCCGCCCCTCCTACAATTGTATTATATGTTTACAATGAAATTACATGTTTACAATGAAATACCTCCTTGAAATATTATGAATCTAGACCATGTATTAAGTTTCCAAGAGCTTTGATAGAAAGAGTTCTTACACATTTAAAAGGTTAAGTATATTTATCTATACCTTGGTAATTTGATTTTAAGTTATGATTTCAGTTATTTTCACATGGAATGTATTATTGTGTGTTTTAAATATAGTGATTTCCATATCATGTTCATGTGAATTCATAATAAAACCCTCACTTTATGATTTGGTCATGTGATTGTGCTAACTTATCATGTTTAAAAGCACCCCATGTTAAAGTCTTGACCCCTACGTGTTTGATGAAATGCTGAAGTGAATAATTGTGAACAATGATTTCCTTTCATAGTTTCAAAGCTTTCATGTGTCCCCGTTGTTATTGTGATCGAGTCCTAGGGGTTATGAATACCCAAAATTTAGTTGTTTACTTAGTCTCAGTATTCTCAGAACGGTTTAGACACGTACGAGCATTATCAGTTATGTCAGTTATCATGTCAGTCAAACCTAGATTAGTTCAGTAATCCGAGTCAGTTCCTTCTTATGTTAAACTTAGTTCAGTCCCTTAATCAATCTCAATTCAGGTTGTATCAGATGGGGGCATTCCTGTTAGTATAGTGTTTGACCCATATTAGCAATCCCTGAGTTACAAAACTACGTAGCCAGCGTAGGTTTGAGATGTGTTCCTGCTAGTTTAGGATTGACATATATCTCTTGAGTCTTCTTGATAATTTAGGGTTGTCAAGATGTCTTCCTGCTAGTTTAGGGTTGACACAATCTTTGTTAGTAACCGTGGCACGGTACTAGCACCCTTCCAACTAGGGTCACAGGTTAGACCCCGATCAGCTCAGCTTTGGGGTATGTCGGTTAGATGATACCTCTCATAGTTTTAGTTTCAGTACTCAATTAAGAATTTAGTTTAGTTTTGATTGACCATAGCATATAGTTTATTAGTTATTCCGTTACCTGATTTCAGTATTTTAGTTCACAGACTATTTAAGAATTTGTTTTATGTTTGGTCATGCATTCTTAGTCTTTACTATTTACATGCATTGTTACTTGTACCTCATGCTATACATTCAATCAGTCATTACTTATACACATGAACCCATGCATATCAGCCTAACCTTATATAGCATACCAATACATTCAAAGTACTTATCGCATACTCGTTTCTTATGATATGACATGTTATATCATAGGTTCGAACGCTCGGATTCTTGATCGCACAAACACTTTCCAGTGCATCAGTAGCAGCAGTCGTGGTGTGTCCTTATCCTTTGAGGATGAGTTATCTTATATTTTGTTAAGTTAGTAGTTCAACTATTTAGTCAGTCGGGGTTAGTTGGGGGCTTGTCCCATCAACTCCACAGTCATACAGTTTAGAGACTTTCAGAATAGTACAGACAGTTAGTCAAATTTTAGTTGTTATTATCAGCCATGTTATCAAAATTGTCTATTTATTTTACACATATTATCATAACTATGATTTAAAACCTTATGACCTTTTTAGTTAAATTCAGCATATGATCTTTTGTTATAAGTTTTACCCAGTGCTCACAGCAGGTATCGGTATCATGGGTTAGCTTGTGGTCACTTATGACCGTAGGCTCCGTGTGGCTTCTAGGGTGTACTCTCGGGGCGTTACATTATGTCGGAATCATAACAATAATAAAGACAACTAATATACAAATAAGGCCTATAATATCAAATAAAGCCCCTACACTACCATCACAATAATAATAGTATCTCAAATCCATAATAACAAGCATATAAGCCCCACACGGGCAACATGGTTATTCTAATAATCTACAAATTCAAATTTCACAACAAATACCCAACCCATAGCATGTGGTACATGAATGTTTAACTGTCCTCCTCAATCTGAAGAAAGTTAAATCATAACCTACCTCGAATTGTTGAAACTCTAGCCCAGATCCTTCAACGTGGATCTTTTTCTTCACGAAGGGTATTGAAATGGATTAAATCTATTATAAATATACTTCATGTCAAAAGGAGTCCAACAATAACTATATTGGTTTTTTTTTTTTCGAATCCTAAAATAGTTTGTAAATTGATTTGAGATCGAAAAGGGTAAATCTAAAATTTCATTTAAGACTCATATTTCCATATCAAAAGGAGTTTAAATATGAAACCCAACTAATAAGGAGTTGAAATAGGACTTTAAATTAAAGAAAAATTATTTTTATAATTTATCGGGTCAAAGCCCCAAAATTCAAGTTTGAAATCAAACACATGAAATTGTTTGAAGATGAAATCAATAGAAATTGAGAAAAAACGGAGCTTAGAGATTACCCTTGGAAGATTGATGAAAACTGTCTTTGAAATTGTCAAAAATCGAGCACTCAAAGTCAAATAATAGCAAAAATGAGGTGTTGGATGAGAAAATAATTTAAAGTCTGCCCAGGTATAAAATAGGAGGAAAAACTCATATATTCAAGCTCACTAATGTTAAAAATCTGTAAAGTTATATGAGTCTATGCAAAATAGTCATGGATTATTCAAATAAAAAGATTAAGTTTCTTTTAAAAAATCCTTAAAAAGATGGAACTATAAAGAATTTGTTATTTCCAAACAATCATCCCTTAATATTTTCTAGCTATTATATCATTTATTATTGTAAAAAAACTTAAATACAAATTTTCAAAATCTTGGATGAAAATGGTAAAAAAAAAACATTACATGAGTTTCACCAAAACAGTAAGAAACTTATACGTGTAGAATAAAAACATAAATCAGTGAATAAATATTATATAACGTATACACACTAATTATATTCATTTTTTATTATAACAGGTTAAAACTTGAGCGTGAATAACAAAAAAATATTATCATATTTTAACCAAAAATTTTAGAAAATCGATAAATGGATATATCTTATAATTACTACATAAGGTGTACTCATTACTTATAGCATATAATAATTATACACTATGTACACAAGGTAAATATTGTCTAATCATACTACACAATGTGTAATTAGTGTGTAATATATGCACATTAATTATATACCTACTGTAAAATGATTATACACTGATTACACAGTGTGTAAATAACTTATTTTCTCCACTTTTCATCTTCTTTTAATATTTACGTTGATTACATAAGTAACAACTAAAGTTCCAAATATTCCAATTTTGAAGTCAAAACTCATCTCTTAATGAAGAAGCTTGTGATAATTATGAATAATTTCTATTGATTCAATTACCATCCATTTATTGAACTTGCTTCTCAACTATTTTGATCTTTAATCTTATTCGTGGAAATTCCTCTATTGAAGAACAATTGATTTTCTGAGAAAGAAAAAAGAACAAAAAGAGGAGAAGAAAATTACGAGGGGTGGGTGGGTGGGGGGTGGAGGGGAGGGGGTGTATGGTGGGAAGAGGGAATTGAGACAGAGAAAGAATTATTAATATTGATATGGAGAGATATATGCTACCTAATTAAAAGGATTTGTATTTATCCTTTTATATAAATGAACGACTAGAATAAAAATAAATTATTAATTAGTTTGGATATTAATAGTAAACATGAGTGGAAGCTGATTATAATGGAATTATCATAATAAAGTATGACAATTTTTAGTTTAAAATTTATAAGACATCTATTTGGCTTAATTTACCCTATAAAATACCCTTTGCGAACACAAGCCCGACGCTGTGTATGCAAAGACCAACCCAACTCAAATCTTGTGATTGTGGTCGGACCATCGCGATCGCAATGTAGACTGACTCGAGCCCAGACCAAATAACCCTTCGCAGATGTGGTTGTAATGACCTGAATTTGGGAATTTCTATTTTTATATGTTTCGAACATTTTGCCCTTTTGCGTTGTTTCTACACGTTGAATTTTATATCATGTTTACACGAAATTGTTGTTGTTATTAAACCCTACACATTTGAATTGTGTTTTTCGCTGATTTAAGCCTTAATTGGAGATTTAGTATAAAAAATCATGCTACTACTACATGTTTAAAATTGTTTCCTTGCTTAAGACATGCATTGTAAGTGTTTGATGAAATGCCTAAATGATTGAGTTTTGAACAACGACTACTTAGTAAATATTTACAATGAATTACCTCCATGAAACTCTTATAAATCTCGACCATGTATTACGTTTCCAAGAGCATTGTTAGAAAGAGCACTTACTCATTTGAAAGGTTAAGTATGTTTATCTATACCTTGGTAATTTTATTTCAAGTTATGATTTCAATTGTTTTCACGTGGAATATTTTATAGTATGTTTTAAATATCATGGTTTCCATATCATGTTCATGCGAATTCAAAATAAAACAATAACGATCCGAGTTGGGGCCCTGGCCGCAACGAGCATCCCGAACCCTAAAGGCCCGGGCGCCCCTTTCAATCTGGCAATCATGAACACCATTCATATACAACAAGGAAAAATGTGGAAAGTAAACAAATAAAATCATCGTCATGAGTTCAATCTAACAATATGGAAAGAAATCCATAAACATCAAGAAAACATCTACTTCAGTTTGCAACATCTCTAATACATCAGAAATTAACAACTTGTCTGGAACTGTGACAAGGCCCCGCGTCGGACCTAAAACTAAAATAAAATAACAATGTTCTAAGAACAGGCCTTCTGAAATAAAGAAGGATGCACACTTCTGTCTGATAAATCTATGGCTAAGCGGGGCCTCTGGTGTAATACCTCGGGAAATTTTGTGTGTAAACGTGTTGGGTTCTATCTTCTAGAATGAATTATAAATTTTTCGTGAGGAATGTCTTAGATTATGACCCACCATTGGGTAGAGTATCAAATAATATTTCCAATGATATGTGGATCATCCAAAACAGACACCCGAGCGACGAGTTATGAACATTCCGATCGAACCGTGAATAGTAGTGAACAGTAAAACATGCAGGAAAAAGTACTGAGGCCTGGCGTATTTTTCCTCCAACTTTAAATGATCATAAATCCTTGTACATAATGATCTGGGTTATTTACTATATATCAACGGAAAGTTCTGCGAGTCCTATTTCCAATGAAATTGGTTTCATCCAATTTGTCTATTGGAGCAAAAAGTTATGGTCGATCTACTTCAGCCTATCAAAAGTAAATTTTTTGGTCAACTTCAAATAATCATAACTCCTCGTAAACAATAATATGGGTGATATACTATATATCAATGGAAATATATGAGAGTCCTCTTTCTAATGAAATTGGTTTCATCCAATTTGAATATCGGAGTAAAACGTTATGATTGATCTACTTCAGAATATCAAAACATTCAACCAAAGGACAGATTCGAGAATTTTTTTATTTTTAGAGACGTTTTGGTCATTCCCGCTCACCCAAAATCTATCCAAACCCTATATTAAAGCCTATTAGAAGCTTTATATGTTATATTTCATCAAATTTCCTCAAAAAGAAAACACTAAGCTCCTACATCCAACTTCAAGAACCTCTAAAGTTCACCATTAATTCTGCAAATTTATTCAAGATTCTAAGTTCCTAGTTCAAGAACCCCAAAAACCATCATTCAAAGGCACGATTAACATCTCAAAAATGGGTATCAATCTAAAGTTCATCATTCAAGGTATGTGGGGTTTTTCAACAAGAACTCTCTTTTGTTCTTGTGCCCAAAAGTAATTTTCCTTACAAAGGCATGATTTTTATTTGATTTTTACGAATTTGAAGCATGAACCCATATCTTATGATGATTATTATGAAATCTTGATTTTTATGATTTTGAAAGATGAATTTACATGTGTGGAGATATAAAGCACGAATCTTGAACGATATTTATTATGATTTTGATATTTGGGTCGTGAATCCCCATTGAAAATTGTGTTTTTTTGAGAAAGTGTGTGTTATAAGCACGTTGATGTTGAATATTTGAGATATTTTGAATGATTTATCCTTTTGGTCTTAATGGAGTTTTTTTGAACTCGAGTGTGAAAGAAATCCACAACGTGGTTGATTTTAATAGATGGGAAGCATGATGGCTCCCGATGTATATTTATATATTACTGAAATTATTTTGTTATGGATTGTCTTTGAAATGATCTGAGCTAAGTACGGAAGAAATCTTTAGCACCGAGTTGGAGGTATAAAGCGACCTTACTTTCCTAGAACTACGTGCCCCTGTAGGAGTAGGCCTAAGGCTGATTTATATAGTGATCACTAGTTTGTGTGGATTTGAAATCCATAGTCCTACTCCGATGGCAAGGATAGGACGGATCTCCCCAACGTCGGTTATACGTTGGACTCCATGTAGCTCATATGGTTTATGTCGGTTATAGGATCTCCTAGTGTGTGTGTGTTTTCTTGTGTTTATGGTGAATGGTGAAGTAATTTGAAAGTGGAATTGTGAAAGTTATTCTTTCAAAAGATTTAAATGATATTTACATTATGAGAATTGATATTCTTGATGAACTGAAAGTTATTGACAAATTATATGATGACTCATATGTGTTATTGTACTTATTTCATCCTCTCATGATTATGATGATTTTCTTCGGGCTATGTGAGCCTTTCATACATCTTGCATATTTATTATAAATATTTATGATGATGATGTTTATACAACTGCATACACCTCCATATACTTGGTTCCTTTCTACAGTACTGACCCACATCTTCGGATATGGGCTGTATTTTCTTAGAATGTAGGTTTAGGTGCTCAGTTATAGGTTCAACAGTGATCTTTGGGCATGCTATTCTACATCCTTTGTTGTGATGAGTCCTAATGTTTTGAGGACGTGGTGTCTGATGTTGGTTTCATGGAATTATTTACATTTGATAACTGAGTATGAGTTAGTTGAGGCATGTCTCAATGGCTTGCTGGTTTTATTGATTTTCTTAGAGGCTTGTCAGACTATTATAGATGTTGGGAGTTGAATAATAAGTCGTATTTTATTCTCTTGTTGTCAGACTAGTATAGGTACTGGCCCAAGCTGTTACTGCAAATGTTTATGACAACCCGACCCCGGCTCCACAGTAATAGGGAGGTGATTCAGATACTGTCAGGATCCGTGACTTAATGCGGATGAATCCGTCAGAATTATATGGGTCCAAGTATGATGAGGATCCACAGTTGTTTTTAGAGGAGGTGCGGAAGATTACTCAGGTGATGCATGTATCTGAGGAACATAGTGTAGAGTTGGTTGCATATAGGTTGAAAGACCTTGCTTATGACTGGGTTGTTGCTTAGAGGAAAGGTAGAGCTGTCCCTACAACTTGGCAAGAGTTCCAGGATGCATTCCTGGATAAGTTTTTCCCTTTGGAGAAGAAGAAGGAGAAGGTGGAAGAGTTTATGAACCTACGACAGGGCTCTATTACTATTAGGGAGTACTGTCTAAAGTTCAATCAGTTGGCCAAGTATGCTCCAGACTTAGTGGCTGATAATCGGGCTAGTGTGAGTAAGTTTGTGACTTGAATGTCTAGTTATGTGGTTAAGGAGTGTAGGTCTGCTATGCTAAATAGAGAGATGAATATTTCTAGGCTGATGACTCATGCCCAATAGATTGAGGCAGACAAGATTAAGGAGAGAGATAGAATGAGAGGGAATAAGAGAGCTAGGTCCGAGCAGCACGGACAGGGTCAGACTAGATCACAGGGAGGGAGTCGCCCTCAGTATCAGGATCGTTTGTCTATGCCTGCACCGTTATCTGCTAGTACTCCCGTGCCTAGAGGTAGGTAGGAGAAAGGTAGCAGGTAATATACTTCAACGTCCCAGTACAGTACTAGTAGTAAGCCAAATCATCCTCTGTGTCCTAAGTGTGGTAGGGCTCATTCGGGAGAGTATTGGGGTAAAAAGAGAGGTTGTTTCCGGTGTGGTGACATAGGTCACAGAGTTAGAGATTGTCCATAGGATGGACAAGGGCGTCGTGACTATCGCCCTCAGGCCTAGACTAACTCTGTTAGTGCTCCAGTTCCAGCGACTCACCCAGCCCCAGCTCAGGGCAGCTCTTCTAGCAACGCTGACGGGCAACGCCAGAATAGATTCTATGCTTCACAGGTATGCTTCGTATATTTTAAGTTGATGTCTATGCTTTGTTGGATCCTAGATCCAGTTTCTCATATGTTACACCTTTGATTTCTGTGAATTTTGAAATGAGTTCTGAGGTTATTCCTGAGCCTATCCTTGTTTCTACCCCAGTGGGTGATTCGATTGTTGCCCTGAAAGTGTATAAAAAGTGTCTTGTTACCGTTCTTTATAGAGTCTAGTTGGCTGATCTGATTGAGTTAGACATGGTAGATTTTGATGTGATTCTAGGTATGGACTGGCTGTATTCTTCTTATGCCTCTATTGATTGTCGGACTCGAGTGGTCAAGTTTCAGTTTCCGGGTGCATCCGTGTTTGAATGGTCTGGGAATTTTTTGGCACCCAAGAGTCATTTTATCTGTTACCTCAAAGCTAGAAAGCTTATTTCCAAGTGGTGTATTTGCCATTTGGTTAGAGTCAAAGACACTAAGTTTGAGACTCCAACTCTCCAATCTGTTAACATCGTCAATGAGTTTTCTGATGTCTTTCTGGATGATCCCCCAGGGATACCTCCTGATAGAGAGATAGAGTTCGGGATTGATCTTCTTCTTGATACTCAGCCCATTATAATTTCTCCTTACTGTATGGCCCCTGCAGAACTTAAGGAGTTGAAAGAGCAACTCAAAGATCTACTAGATACGGGTTTCACAAGGCCCAGTGTTTCTCCTTGGGGTGCTCCTGTGTTGTTTGTGAGAAAGAAAGATGGCTCTTTCCGTATCTGCATTGATTACCGCCAACTAAATAAAGTCACCATGAAAAATAAGTACCCCTTCCGAGAATAAATGATTTGTTTTACCAATTGCAAGGTGCAAGTTATTTCTCAAAGATAGACCTTCGTTCCGGCTATCATCAACTCAAAGTTAGGGAGTGTGACATCCCAAAAACTATTTTCCGAACTTGTTATAGCCATTTTGAGTTTCTTGTTATATCTTTCGGGTTAACAATGCCCCAGGATCTTTCATGGACCTCATAAATCGAGTGTTCAGACCATATCTGGATATGTTTGTCATAGTGTTCATCGATGATATACTGGTGTACTTTCGTAGTAAGGATGAACATTCTGATCATCTCCAAACTGTCTTGCAAACCCTTAGAGATCACAAGTTGTTTGCCAAGTTTAGTAAGTGTGAGTTTTGGCTAAGGTCAGTTGCTTTTCTGGGTTATATCATTTCTTCCAAGGGTATCAGAGTTGATCCCCAAAAGACCGAAGCTGTTAGAAATTGGCCTAGACCTGTTTCTCCGACTGATATCTGAAGTTTCTTGGGTTTAGCTGGATATTACCACCGTTTTATTGAGGGTTTCTCCTTTATAGCGTCTCCTATAACTCAGTTGACCTAAAAGAAAGTGAAGTTCTTGTGGTCCGAATCTTGTTAGAAGAGTTTTCAGGAGTTGAAGACTCGACTTACTTCAGCCCCTGTTTTGACTTTGCCTGATAGTGTTGATGGTTTTGTGGTGTACTGTGATGCTTTGAGAGTTGGGTTGGGTTGCGTATTGATGCAGAAGGGTAAGGTGATATCTTATGCTTCTAGACAGTTAAAACCCTACGAGAAAATTGCCCCACCCATGACCCTGAGTTGGCTTCTGTTATGTTTGCTTTGAAAATCTGGAGACACTATTTGTATGGTGTCTATGTTGATGTTTTCACTGATCATAAGTCTACAGTATGTGTTTACCCAGAGAGAATTGAATCTTAGGCAGAGACGATGGTTAGAATTATTAAAGAACTATGATATGAGTGTGCTGTACCATTCGGGCAAGGCGAATGTTGTGGAGGATGCCTTAAGTAGAGTGTCTATGGGTAGTGTTCGCATGTGGTAAAAGGTAAGAAAGAGTTTACTCGTGATGTACATCATTTTGCTAGATTGGGGGTTAGGTTGTTTGACTCTGCTGAAGGTAATATAGGGGTTCAAAGTAGTTCCGAATCCTCCTTGGTTTCGAAAGTGAAGGAAAAGCAATACTTAGATACTAGTTTAGTCAGACTGAAGGAGTCAGTCAAGGACCAAAAATTAGAGGTTTTCTCCCAATGGGGAGATTGTGTGTTGAGATTTCAGGGTAGATTGTGTGTCCCGAATGTTGATGATCTGAGACAGAGGATTATGGCTGAAGCACACGGGGCGCGATATTCTATTCATCTTGGTGCCACCAAGATGTACCGAGACTTGCGGGAAATCTATTGGTGGAGTGGCATAAAGAAAGATATAGAAGCATTTGTAGCTTAGTATGCAACATACCAACAGGTTAATGTTGAACACCAAAGACCTGGTGGTATGATGCAAGATTTTAGTATTCCCACCTAGAAGTGGGAAGAGATAAATATGGACTTCATAATTGGTTTACCTCCTTCCCGACGCCATCATGATTGCATTTGGGTTGTGGTTGATAGGTTGACTAAGTCTGCTCATTTCTTGCCTGTTCATACTTCATATACTGCTGAGGATTACGCAAGATTGTATATCCGATAGCTAGTCAGACTGCATGGAGTTCCCTTGTCTATCATTTTGGATAGGGGTACTCAGTTCATTTCATAATTTTAGAAAGATTTTCAGAAGGGTCTTGGTACCCAAGTGCTTTTGAGTTCTTCTTTTCATCCATAGACCGATGGTCAGGTTGAGCGGACCATCCAGACCTTAGAGAATATGTTGAGAGCTTGTGCACTTGACTTTAAGGGAAGTTGGGATGATTACTTACCATTGATAGAGTTTGCTTACAATAACAGTTTGCACTCTAGTATTGGCATGGCTCCGTTTGAAGCCTTATATGGGAGGAAGTGTAGATCACCCACAGGTTGGTTTGAGGTGGGTGAAGCGGCTGTGAGTGGTCCTAATTCGGTATTTGAGGCAATGGAAAAATTCAAGTTGATTAGGGAAAGGTTGAAAACTGTGCAGAGTGGTCAGAAGTCATATGCAGATGTTAGAAAGAGAGACCTTGAGTTTGAAGTTGGTGACCTAGTGTATCTGAAAATTTCACCCATTAGAGGGGTGAAAGATTCGGTTTGCCATGTTGGTAAGGTAGCTTATGAGGTCAAGTTGCTTTCCGATTTGTCCTCTGTTCATCCAATATTCAATGTCTCCATGCTTAGAAATCATATTAGCGATGTTGTGGTAGTGGATTCCTCTATGAGTGCTGACATTCAAGAAAATCTTTCTTTTGATAAGATTTCTGTTGAGATTCTTGATTTTAGTGTCCGAAGACTAAGGAACAAAGAAGTTCCCATGGTCAAGGTGTTGTGGCAAAACCAATCTGTTGAGGGTGCAACTTGGGAAGCTGAGGTGGATATGCATTCCAAGTACCCGCACCTATTTTTCGTGAACTCCGATCAAGCCAAAGGTACCGTCTTTCCTAAATCATGCACTTTTGATAAAAGTTGCAGCAGTTCAGTTGTCATTTATTATGTGTTAAGCTGTAGTTTCTTGAATTTATGCATTCTATGTTGCATTCGGAGTTAGAAACAATATGGTGATGAGTCTAACCAATGGTTTCAGCTGTATGCTCTATTCCCTAGCTAATCTTGGCATGTATAGCATCATTCGAGGATGAATGTTTCCAAGGGGGGATAATGTAATACCCCGGGAAATTTTTTGTTGAAATTTTGTGCGTAAACGTGTTAGGTTCTATTTTCTAGAATGAATTACAAATTTTTCATGCGGAATGTCTTAGAATATGACTAACCATTGTGTAGAGTATCGAATAATCTTTCCAACGATATGTGGATCATCCAAAATGGACACCCAAGCGAGGAGTTATGAACATTCCGATCGAACCGTGAATAGTAGTGAACAGTAAAACGTGCAGGAAAAAGTATTGAGGCCTGGCGTATTTTTCCTCCAACTTTAAACAATCATAACTCCTTGTACATAATGATCTGGGTGATCTACTATATATCAACGGAAATCTCTTCGAGTTCTCTTTCCAATGAAATTCATTTCATCCAATTTCTCTATCGGAACAAAAAGTTATGGTCGATCTACTTCAGCCTATCAAAAGGGAATTTTTGGGTCAAATTCAAATGATCATAACTCCTCGTACACAATAATCTGGGTGAGATACTATATATCAACGGAAAGATATGAGAGTTCTCTTTCTAATGAAATTGGTTTCATCCAATTTGGATATCGGAGTAAGACGTTATGGTTGATCTACTTCAGACTATCAGAACAGTCCACCAAAGAACAAATTCGAGGATTTTTTTTATTTTTAGGGGCGTTTTGATCATTACCCCTCACCCAAAATCCGTCTTAAACCCTATATTAAAGCCTATTAGAAGCATTATGTGTTATATTTCATCAAATTTCCTCAAAAAGAAAACCCTAAGCTCCTACATTCAACTTCAAGAACCTCCAAAGATCACCATTTATTCTGCAAATTTATTCAAGATTCCAAGTTCCTAGTTCAAGAACTCCAAGAACCATCATTCAAAGGCACGATTAACATCTCAAAAATGAGTATCGATCTAAAGTTCATCATTGAAGGTATGTGGGGTTTTTCAACAAGAACTCTCTTTCGTTTTTGTGCTCAAAAGTAATTTTCTTTACAAAGGCATGATTTTTATTTGATTTTTACGAATTTGAAGCACGAACCCATATCTTATGATGATTATTATAAAATCTTAATGTTTATGATTTTGAAAGATGAATTTACATGTGTGGAGATATAAAGCATGAACCTTGAACGATATTTATCATGATTTTGATATTTGGGTCGTGAATCCCCATTGGAAATTGTGTTTTTTTGAGAAAGTGTGTGTTATAAGCACGTTGATATTAAATATTTGAGATATTCTGAATGATTTTACCTTTTGGTCTTAATGGAGTATTTTTAAACTCGAGTGTAAAAGAAATCCACAAAGTGGTTGATTTTGATAGATGGGAAGCATGATGGCTCCCGATGTATATTTATATATTACTGAAATTGTTTTGTTGTGGATTATCTTTGAAATGATCTGAGCTATGTCCGGGAGAAATCTTTAGCACCGAGTGGAAGGTATAAAGCGACCTTACTTCCCTAGAACTACGTGCCCCCGTAGGAGTGAGCCTGAGGCTGATCTATATAGTGATCACTAGTTTGTATGGATTTGATATCGATAGTCCTACTCCAATGGAAAAGATAGGACGGCTCTCCCCAACGTGGGTTGTACGGTTGACTCAATGTAGCTCACATGGTTTATGTCTGTTATAGGATCTCCCAGTGTGTATGTGTTTCCTTGTGTCTATGGTGAATGGTGAAGTGATTTGAAAGTGGAATTGTGAAAGTTATTCTTTCGAAAGATTTAAATGATATTTACATAATGAGAGTTGATATTCTTGATGACCTGAAAGTGATTGACAAATTATATGATGACTCACATGTGTTATTGTACTTATTTCATCCTCTCATGATTATGTTGATTTTCTTCGGGCTATGTGAGTCTTTCATACATCCTGCATATTTTTTATAAATACTTATGATGATGATGTTTATACAACTGCATATACCCCCATATACTCGGTTCCTTTCCATGGTACTAACCCACATCTTCAGATGTGGGCTGCATTTTCTCGGAATGTAGGTTCAGGTGCTCAGTTCCAGTTTTGACAGTGATTCTTCGGGCATACTGTTCTACATCCTCTGTTGTGGTGAGTCCTCATTTTCCGAGGACGCGATGTCTGATGTTGTTTTCATAAAATTATTTACATTTGATAACTGAGTATGAGTCAGTTGGGGCATGTATCAATGGCTCGCTGGTTTTATTGATTTTCTTAGAGGCTTGTCAGAATAGTATAGATGTTGGGAGTTGAGTAGTAAGTCGTATTTTGTTATCATTTTGAAATTCTTTTATTCTTGGATGATGATTACTCTGTTGATATTTGAGGGTTATTTATGAAAACCCCGTTTATTTATGTGGAACTCAATGAAAATGGCTCAAAGGGTTAGTTGGGACTACTCGTAGCCTCAAGCATCGTGTGACGCTCCGGGACCCGTTTTTTGGGGCGCTATATCTGGACTGAGCCTCAGACCTTAAAATATAGAGGGTCAATACAAACGTACTGGTATGCAGAGCAATCCAAAATAATGTATTTATATAGAACATAAGTGAGATAAATTCATAAAACATTTTACAAATTATATATGAAAACACTTAGGCACACCTTAAAGACCTTGAAACATTTCTTTGAAATAATAAACAACTCTTATGTTACTTCTGAGGTAGATGGTACACCCTACAATTTGTAATTCCACAGGCTATATGGAATCCACCCTTGACTCAGCGGGCAAACCTCCAATCCAAGTTTGCCGCAATGATTGGAGTATCACTATGTGGAGACACCCAAGACTACACAAAATGGTGCCATGATCCCCAATAAAATCAACATGTCATGGTAGTGCACAAGACTACAAAGAATGACTCCTAACCATAGTCCTAAAGTGGGACGACATAAATCAAGGTACACAAGACCACACAACTGGTACCATAACCTAGTGTCGGCAAATCACAGTTTCTAGAATTGAGTCTTTCAACTCGTACTTTCTTCGGATAATCATCTAACCCCCTTTAAGCCTATTTTTAACCTTTTATAAACATGCATCTTTCTTAATTCAAAATCTAAAAATCTGAATAAAAATCTGTATTTTATTCTGTTATGTGTTACCATGGCATTATCTGTATTGGTATAGTCATACCAAAACTTGTAAGTCATATTTATAAGCCATACAATATCATGTTATATTATTCTCTTTCAAAACATTATTTTCAGACCACCAAACTAGTCAAAGATTATAAGAAGATAAGAATTGTAAAATTCATGAAAATAAAGTCAAGGATACTCAATTCAATTCACAAACACATGGTGGTTAAGTATCTTGTAACAAATCATTCACTTCTCTTTGAAATCATCACTTTCATTGATGCAATTAAGAAATACACCCTTTCTTCAAGTCATCATCAAAACCAAGTTAACAAATAATAGTAAAGACATTTATGTCATGCTTCTTAATATGCAATCGAATAATTCATAACGATAGAGGGAGTATAAATCTTCGTGCTCTCAAATCAAATTTCAAATATTCAACCCACATATTAACGTATATGAACAAAAATCAAATTTAAAGGGGGAAGGCCTCAAGACCAAAACATTATCATCAATAAGTTTTCATAATGTATAATAGTAATTGTAAATCCAAACCCCTATGTAAATTCATGATTTCTAAACATTTATTCATCATTAAAACAATTTCACCATGCTCATGTAGTTTAGGAAAATCCCACGTACCTTATATTGATTAGTTTGATTATTGGAATCCTAGTCTTTACTCTTTTCTTGAAAATCTTGAAGTTAAATGGTTTTGAATTCTTGTTTTGGAGAAGAAGAGTTGAATCTTGTTTCTTGGAGAGGTGGTTAGGATTTTCTTTGATAAAAATTGTTAAAGAGGAATTTGATGCTTCTTGGAACTGAAATTTTATGTTATGGACGGATTTTGGGTGAGTGTAAGTGACCAAAGTGCCCCTAGACACATTTGGAGATGAAATAGCATGTGAAATTTTTTCGTAATACGCTGGCAGATGCGTCGCGTCGCTATTTTCTCGGCTTACTTCCTCACACGAAAAATGCCATAACTTTTCGCTCGGTTATCGGATTTAGGCGAAATTGGTATAGTTGGAAAGTTAATTAAGTTATCTAAAATTTGGTGAATATTGAGCTGCAAAATTCTACATATATAAATAGTTATACACTTTTAAAATAGGCCTTTGTAGAATCGAATACAAAGATTTAGCCAAATCAAAAGCTCTTAGCTCAACTTCGCTCTAAGTGATTCCTATGAACATTTTTCACCTAATAATCACTTAACACACTAGGATAAATGTCATGATAAATGCATTAAAAATAAAATAATGGTATAAGAGTTTACACACGTAGGAACGACGGTCCAATTTCCAGCTCAAAAATACGAGGCGTTACATTATCTCCTCCTTGGGATTATTCATCCCTGAATGATGGGTAGGGAAATTTTGATGTTCTTAAAGAATAGAATAATAAATGAAACCTCGCATTGAACATTTTTCCTTAACAAAATATGAAAATGCATCAAGCAAACTTCATCATAACCCCTAGTGAAACATGAAAGCACGAAACATAGATAATGAGACTTCACATAGGGTTGATCTTGCACATGAGTTGTATGCATCATAATCATCACAACATAAGGCAGGGGTTTGTTTGATGATCGTAGACCTAATTTATATTGGTACTAATCATGAAATAAGATTTCGTGGAAGATAGGATTAGAAGCATTCTCTACCTTACAAGGTACCACAAATAAACTTAAACTTAGAGGTACTAATCGTCTACACCCCAAACAATAAATAGCATACTTCACACTCGCCAACTTACCATTCTCCAATCACACATCTAACCATAAGAATTTTGAGTCCCACTACTTAGTACTCCTATGTTGAAGCCTAACTAGGAGTAAACAAGTGCTAACATAAGCTACGGGACCTGTACTTTACATCCCTTTAAGAATATTTCCTTCACCTTATCAATACCATCAAATACACTCAAGATTTAATTCAGGGAATTCTAACCACATAGTACACGGGTTGCGTTTATATCAATCACAACATTCAAGACTATCATTACTACACCAACTTCATGGATATCCCCTACTAAGACCAGCTAATTCAATCACTCTCACAAATATTTTCGCCATATTTATCCTTCTTAGCCATTTCACGCCACAAAAGTTTATCAGTCTCATTTTCCCTTTCCCCTATAACCTTAGCTCTAGAGTCACATTATGTTTTTTTTACATTCAAGAACATCTACTCCCCTACCTAAAACAACACCACGCTTCCACAACCACCATCATAATATCATATGGAAGGTCATTAAGGGACCGAACATAAACGTCATGAATGGAAGTAACACTATTAGACCATAACTCATACTTATTGCTTACTTAAGGAGTGACATGAAATGAAGATACGATAAAATAGACATGAAATTCTCCATATATCAAGTGTCTGGATCTTCAGTAAAGAGTCATTCGGCAAAAACACAACACTACAGGATGTCCTTGGACAGACCATAATGGGAAAACATTGGAGCACATATCAAGATAAAATGAGGGAAAAAGACAAAATTACCCTCCTGGACCCAAAAATCAGTAAGACGAACTACGCACCTAACGCGTTAAGCGACGTGCCATGTCGGTCCCTACCGATATGATTCCTGGTGCGATGTGTCGATATCGTGTTGGCCCACTATTTTAATCATGCAAAACTTTCTCAAATATCATTTAAAAAATCCAAAACTTTCCTGAGACACCCCCTTTTCACCCCTGATCATGAATCAACTCAAAAATCTATACCTCGGGGTTGGGAAGATCAATTTAAAAATTATGAAAATCAAGACCTCATAAATATTACTAAGTCTTTTAACAATTAGAAAATTTTTTAGGTTGTAAGCTCTCCATACATGCAACTAAGAGTGGTATTGGGTCGAGAATGCTACGGGGTGTTACATTACAACAAAGACAAACATTGCCACTTGAAGCGATTGCTCCTTATTTAAAGAACTGAGATTTACCATGATTTTACATACACTTTATCACTTTGGCTAAACCCAACATAGAATGAATCGATGACAAATAGAAACATGTTTCATTAGGACTAAGCATCCTAGGAGACATAGATTTTCATGGTTCATGAGCAACATAGCATATGGCTGGAATACATGAAAGATTGTATTACTGAGAGACATTATTGCTTCTAGTCTGGAGGTCAGATCATGAACGTAAGTCCATATAGAACTCGAATCATAGTTAAAGGCATGACTTGAACAGATGACGTATTACATTAGCAGTATACTCTCCTAAATTGAAGTAGGAGGAGCATGCTTGAGTAGAAATAGGTTTATCATAGTTCCTCCCTGCAGCTTTCCATACTGAGAACATTTGGGCACTCCCTTAATTCGCCATCTACCCCTTAAATCATAGTCACAATCCTAGACTTATGGACATAACCCCTTATCAAATCTATATCCACCACTCTACATAACAATTCTAAATAAAAACACAAAAATTTCTTCTAGGAAATCCCCTTTTTAGGGACACTAATCGCAACTTTCTATAACCCTCAAAATCGTCGACTTATGACTAACGTTATCATGGGCATAAGCGTTCATGCTTCTAAACACTTAACGTCCTATCTTCAACTTCTTAGGGTTCTAGTACTAGACCTCTAATCACATAACTTACAACTTAAAAAAAATTGCACAACTATACCAAAGCTACACATTGCCTACCTATATTTCCTCAAGTTCTACTTTAATGAACCCTATACAACAACTCTCCGACTTCTCCATATTACATAATTAAAAAACACAACTCGGTACACATGACACTTATACAATACAACCTTATCTAACAACATGCTATCTGAGGTTCAACTTATTCTTATATGACTATCACTCTTATCACCTTAATTACTCAACCACAATTCATCATTTTAACTCTAATCCTTATGTACATAAATATCACAATTATTCACTTCTTTTTCCACAAGTTGCCGACCTAGGATATTTCACACCTCCCATCAAGACTAATAATTAATTCTTATAAAATATGTATCATCAATCTCGTGCTACTATTCTCATCACTACACTTCACATCTAAAGTCCAAGCCTATTGTCTATCCTCAATTATATACCACCAGTAAAGCATACCACATACTATACTAGTTCATCAAATTGGGAAATCAATCCAAATATTTCAATTCACTTAGATACTACCTACAATCACAACTCAGCAATAACCTCACTATTACAACTCAAACTCTACTACATACCTTCTGACATGAAGTACTAGTTTATTACTACAAAAGTAAAGACCATTAAAGGGTGTAAAGTCACATATTAGGGATAGTCGACCTTAATTTCATATTATATCCCATTCCAATCTTATCAACATATTCTAATTTCTCATATCATACTTACGTACCTAACCATACATCACAATGATCTTCAAAACTCAATAAACACTAACGAGTCTCTACCTTGAACTTATTAAATAATCTACCCCTCTCTATTCAAACCTATAAATAATTTATAAAACCACCATAACTATCCATTCTGAGACCCTTCCCTATTTTAAAAAAATAATAATCATAGCCAGCCACTTCCTTCAAAGACACCCATACAATCTACAAATATTTCTACCATATTAGTCTATCACTATACAATGGCAACTCACTTCTCAATTCATGATTATGCCACAAAAACCATTTATTTACGCAAATATCACCCTCACTCTAACTTCTAACCTTGTGACTTTATGTCACCAACTTCTGGACCATCTCACTAACAATGGGTCATGACATTTTATATATTACTACTCGGGTGGAAATATAGTTCAAATATTCTGCTACACATTATCACGCTTAAACTTGACATCTACAATACGATACACTTTGGACCTTAGGATGAAAGGAACGAATTCATCATGATAAAGGCATACACTCGGATTAATAGGCCTTGAATCACTAATGTACTCTTTTCAAGTCTTTGTGCATATTCATAATTTTATAGACAACTCAGTCAGAGAGAACTACATCGCTGGAGGATCTAGACACTTGGTCTTGTATCGCCTCGACAATGAGGCATGGCCCAAGAACATTAAACAAGGAAGAAATTTGGATAACTTTATTATGGACGATGCTATAGCGCGAACTAAAGTATGAAAGAATAAGAAACAACTCCTAAATACCCGGTAGCCTCTTGATTATAAGTGTGGTGCAAAACACACCCATAATTAAGACTCTACTAGACAAGATTTCGCAGACACCCTGGAACCATGAATAGTTCTATGATACTAAATTTATCACGACCTGAGTTAGGGCCCTAGCCGCGACGAGCATCCCGAACTATGAAGGCTCGGGCGCCCCTTTCTATCGGGTACTCATGAACACCATTCATATACAACAAGGAAAAATGCAGAAAGTAAACAAATGAAATCATGGTCACATTTTTAGTTCAATCTAACAATATAGAAAGAAATCAATAAACATCTAGACAACATCTACTTCAATTTGCAAAGCCTCTAATATATCAGAAATTAACAACTTGTCTGAAACTGGTACAAGGGCGCCAGATGGACCTTAAACCAAAATGAAATAACAATGTTCTAAAAACAGGCCTTTCAAAATAAAGAAGACTTACCAGCTGCACACTTGAGTCTGATAAATCTATGGCTTAGTGAGGCATCTTCACTGAGCCTTAGACCTTGAAATATAGGGGGTCAATACAAACATACTGGTAAACGGAGAAATCCAAAATAATGTATTTATATATAACAAAAGTGAGAGAAATTCATTAAAAATTTTACATATAATATATAAAAATATATGGGCACACCTTAAAGACCTTGAAACATTTCTTTGAAATCATAAACCACTTTTAATGTTTCTTCTGAGCTAGATGGTACACCTAACAATCTGTATTTCCACGGGCTATATGGAATCTGCCCTTGACTCGGCGATCAAGCCACCAATCTAAGTTAGCCACAAGCATTGGAGTATCAGTATAGGGAGACACATAAGACCACACAACATGGTGCCATGATCCCTAATCAAATCATCATATCATGGTAGTGCACAATACAACAAAGAATGTCTCCTAACCATAGTCCCAAAGTGGGATGACATAAATAAAGGTACATAATACCATACAACATGGTACTATAACCCTGTGTCGGCTAATCACGATTTCTAGCATTGATTCTTTCAACTCGTACTTTCTTCGGGTAACCATCTAACTCTCTTTAAGCCCATTTTTAACCTTTTATAAACATGCATCTTTCTGAATTCAAAATCTAGAAATCTGAATGAAAATCTGTATTCTATTTTGTTCTGTGTTACTATGGCATTATCTGTATTGGTATCATCATACCAAAACTTGCAAGTCATATTTCTAATCCATACAATATCATGTTACAGTTTCTCTTCCAAAACATTATTGTTAGACCACTAAACTAGTCAAACAGTATAAGAGGATATGTATAGTGAAATTTATGAAAAACCAGTCAAGGATCCTTAATTCAATTCACAAACACATCGTGGTCAAGTATCTTGTAACAATCATTCACTTCTCTTTAAAATCATCACTTTCATTTATGCAACTAAGAAACACACCATCTCTTTAAATCATCATCAAAATCAAGTCAACAAATTATAGTAAAGACATTTATGTCATGCTTCTCAATATGCAATTGAATAATTAAAAATGAGTGAGTATAACTCTTCGTTCTCTCAAATCATGTTTCAAACATTCAACCCACATATAAACATATAAGAACAAAAATCGAATTTATGGGGGGAAGGTCTCAAGGCCAAAACTTTATCATCAATAAGGTTTCATAATGCATAATTGTAATTGTAAATCCAAAACCCTTGGTAAATTCATAATTTCTAAATCTTTTTCATCATTAAAACAATGTCACCATGCTCATGTAGTTTAGAAAAATTCCACGTACCTTATATTGATTAGTTTGATGATTGGAAACCTAATCTTGACTCTCTTCTTGAAAATCTTGAAGTTATATATCTTGAATTCTTATTTTGGAGAAGAAGAGTTGAATCTTCTTTCTTGGGGAGGTGGTTAGGGTTTTCTTTGAGAAAAATTGAGTAAAGAGGGATTTAATGCTTCTTGGGGCTGAAATTTTATATTATGGACTGTAATGCCCCGGAAAAAGGGTCCCGGAGCGTCACAGAGTGCTTGAGGCTATGAGTAGCCAAGCTAACCCTTTGAGCCATTTTCATTCAGTTCAACATAAATCAACGGGGTTTCGATAAATAACCCTTAAATATCAATAGAGTAATCATCATCGAAGAATAAAAGAATTTCAGAAAGATAACAAAATATGACTTATTAGTCAACTCCCAACATCTATACTAGTCTGACAAGCCTCGAAGAAAATCAATAAAACTAGTGAGCCATTGAGACATGCCCCAACTGACTCATACTCAGTTATCAAATGTAAACAATTCCTTAAAACCAACATCAGACATTACTTCCTCGGAACATGAGGACTCACCACAACAGAGAATCTAGAAAAGCGTCCCTGAAGAATCACTGTCAAACCTGGAATTGAGCACCTGAACCTACATTCCGAAAAAATGCAGCCCACATTCGAAGATGTGGGTCTGTACCATAGAAAGGAACTGAGTATATTGGGGTGTATGCAGTTGTATAAACATCATCATCATAAATACTTATAAGAAATATGAAGTATGTATGAAAGACTCACATAGCCCGAAGAAAATCATCATAATCATGAGAGGATGAAATAAGTACAGTAACACATGTGATTCATCATATAATTTGTCAATCACTTTCAGTTCATCAAGAATATCAATTCTCATAATGTAAATATCATTTAAATCTTTCGAAAGAATAACTTTCACAATTCCACTTTCAAATCAAATCACCATTCACCATAGACACAAGGAAACACACACACACTAGGAGATCCTATAATCGATATAAACCATGTGAGCTACATGGAGTGCAACGTACAACCCACGTTGGGGAGAGCCGTCCTATCCTTGCCATCGGAGTAGGACTATCGATATCAAATCCACACAAACTAGTGATCACTATATAAATCAGCCTCAGGCTCACTTCTACTGGGGAACATAATTCTAGAAAAGTAAGGTCGCTTTATACCTCCCACTCAGTGCTAAAGATTTATCCTGAACTTAGCTCAGATCATTTCAAAGACAATCCATAACAAAATAATTTCAGTAATATATAAATATACACCGGGAGCCATCATGCTTCCCATCTATCAAAATCAACTACGTTGTGGATTTCTTTCACACTCGAGTTCAAAACAACTCTATTAAGACCAAAAGATCAAATCATTCAAAATATGTCAAATATTCAACATTAACGTGCTTATAACACACACTTTCTCAAAAAAATACAATTTTCAATGGCGATTCACGACCCAAATATCAAAATCATGATAAATATTGTTCAAGATTCATGTTTTATATCTCCACACATGTAAATTCATCTTTCAAAATCATAAACATCAAGATTTCATAATAATCATCATAAGATATGGGTTCATGCTTCAAATTCGTAAAGATCAAATAAAAATCATGCCTTTGTAAAGAAAATTACTTTTGGGCACAAGAACGAAAGAGAGTTCTTATTGAAAATGTCCACATACTTTGAATGATGAACTTTAGATCGATACTCATTTTTGAGATGTTAATCGTGCCTTTGAATGATGGTTCTTGGAGTTCTTGAACTAGGAACTTGGAATCTTGAATAAATTTGTAGAATTAATGGTGAAAGTTGGATATAGGAGCTTAGGGTTTTCTTTTTGAGGGAATTTGATGAAATATAACATATAATGCTTCTAATAGATTTTAATATAGGGTTTGGACGGATTTTGGGTGAGGAGAAATGACCAAAATGCCCCTAAAAATCAAAAAAATTCTCGAATCTGTCCTTTGGTGGACTGATTTGATAGTCTGAAGTAGATCAACCATAACGTTTTACTCCAATATCCAAATTGGATGAAACCAATTTCATTAGAAAAAGGACTCTAATATCTTTCCGTTGATAGATAGTATCTCATCTAGATCATTGTGTACAAGGAGTTATGATCATTTGAATTTGACCCAAAAATTCACTTTTGATAGGCTGAAGTAGATCGACCATAAATTTTTGCTCCCATAGACAAATTGGATGAAACCAATTTCATTGGAAAGAGGACTCACAGAGCTTTCCGTTGATATATAGTAGATCACCATGATCATTATGTACAAGGAGTTATGATCGTTTAAAGTTGGAGAAAAAACACGCCAGGCCTCAGTACTTTTTCCTACACGTTTTATTGTTCACTGTTATTCACGCTTTGATCGGAATGTTCATAACTCGTCGCTCTGATGTCCATTTTTGATGTTCCACATATTCGATACTCTATACAATGTTTGTATTAATCTAAGTCATTCCACACAAAAAATTTATAATTCATTCTAGAATATATAACCCAACATGTTTACGCACAAAATTTCAACGAAAATTTTCTCGGGGTATTACATCATCCCCCCTTGGAAACATTCATCGTCGAATGACGCTATACATTCCAAGATTGAATAGGGAATAGAGCATACAGCTGAAACAATTCGTTAGACTCATAACCACATCGTTTCTTACTCCGAATGCAACATTGAATGCATAAATTCAAGAAACTACAGCTGAACACATAATAAATGACAGCTGAATTGCTGCAACTTTTATCAAAAGTGCACGATTTAGGAAAGAACGGTACTTCATCTTGATCGGAGTTCGCGGAAAATAGGTATGAGTACTTGGATAGCATATCTTCCTCAGCTTCCCAAGTTGTGCCCTCAACAGATTGGTTTCGCCACAACACCTTGACCAAGGGAACTTCTTTGTTCCTTTGTCTTCAGACACTGAAATCAAGAAGCTCAATAGGAATCTCATCAAAAGAAAGATTTTCTTGAATGTCAGCACTCACAGAGGAATCCACTACCACAACATCACTAATATGCTTTCTAAGCATGGAGACATGGAATATTGGATGAACAGAGGACAACTCGACCTCATAAGCTACCTTACCAACACGGCTATGAATTTTGTAAGGACCAACATAACAGGGTCTAAGCTTCCCCTTCTTTCCGAATCTCTTCACCCCCTTCATGGGTGAAATTTTTAGATACATTAGGTCACCAACTTCAAACTCAAGGTCTCTCCTTCTAACATCCGCATATGACTTCTGACGACTCTGCGCAGTTTTCAACCTTTACCTAATCAACTTAACTTTTTCCATAGCCTCAAATACCAAATCAGGACCACTCACAGCTGCTTCACCCACCTTGAACCAACCTACGGGTGATCTACACTTCCTCCTATATAAGACTTCAAATGGAGCCATGCCAATACTAGAGTGGAAGCTGTTATTGTAAGCAAACTCTATCAACAGTAAGTCATCATCCCAACTTCCTTTAAAGTCAAGTGCATAAGCTCTCAACATATCCTCTAAGTCAGGATGGTCCGCTCAGCCTGACCATCGGTCTGCTGATGAAAAGCAGAACTCAAAAGCACTTGGGTACCAAGACCCTTCTAAAAAGCGTTCCAAAATTGTGAAGTGAACTGAGTACCCCTATCCGAAATGATAGACAAGGGAACTCCATGCAGTCTGACTAGCTCTCGGATATACAAGCTAGCGTAATCCTCAGCAGTTTATGAAGTATGAACAGGCAAGAAATGAGCAGACTTAGTCAACCTATCAACCACAATTTAAATGGAATCATGATGGCATCGGGAAGGAGGGAAACCAATCACGAAGTCCATATTTATCTCTTCCCACTTCCAAGTGGGAATACTAAACTCTTGCATCATACCACCAGGTCTTTGGTGTTCAACCTTAACCTGTTGGCATGTTGCACACTTAGCTACAAATGCTGCTATATATTTCTTCATACCACTCCACCAATAGATTTCCCGCAAGTGTTGGTACATCTTGGTGGCACCAGGATGAATAAAATATCGCACCCCGTGCGCTTCAGCCATAATCCTCTGTCTCAGATCATTAACATTCGGGACACACAATCTACCCTGCAATCTCAATACACCATCTCCCTCTTGGGAGAAAACCTCTACTTTTTGGTTCTTGACTGACTCCTTCAGTTTGACCAAACTAGTATCTAAGTATTGCTTTTCTTTCACTTCCGAAACCAAGGAGGACTCGGAACTACTCTGAACCCCTATATTACATTCAGCAGAATCAAATAACCTAACCCCCAATCTAGACAAATAATGTACATCACGAGCCAACTCTTTTTTACCTTCTACCACATGCGAAACACTACCCATTGACACTCTACTTAGGGCATCCGGCACAATATTGGCCTTGCCTGGATGGTACAGCACACTCATATCATAGTCCTTTAACAATTCTAACCATCGTCTCTACCTAAGATTTAATTCTCTCAGGGTAAACACATACTGCAAACTCTTATGATCAGTGACAACATCAACATAGATACCATACAAATAGTGTCTCCAAATTTTCAAAGCAAACACAACAGCAGCCAACTCAAGGTAATGGGTGGAGCAATTTTTCTTATGGGGTTTCAACTGTCTAGAAGCATAAGCTATCACCTTACCCTTCTGCATCAATATGCACCCCAAACCAACTCTCAAAGCATCATAGTACACCATAAAACCATCAACACCATCAGACAAAGGCAAAACAGGGGCTGAAGTAAGTCGAGTCTTCAACTCCTGAAAACTCTTCTCACAAGATTTGGACCACAAGAACTTCACTTTCTTTTGGGTCAACCGAGTCATAGGAGACGCTATAGAGGAGAAACCCTTAATAAAATAGTGGTAATAGCCAACTAAACCCAAGAAACTTTGGATATCAGTTGGAGAAATAGGTCTAGGCCAATTTCTAACAGCTTTGGTCTTTTGGGGATCAACTCTAACACCCTCGAAAGAAATGATATGACCCAAAAAAGCAACTGACCTTAGCTAAAACTAACACTTACTAAACTTCGCAAACAACTTGTGATCTCTAAGGGTTTGCAAGACAGTTCGAAGATGATCAAAATGTTCATCCTTACTACGGGAGTACACTAGTATACCATCAATGAATACAATGACAAACATATCCAGATATGGTCTGAACACTCGATTCATGAGGTCCATGAAAGCTGTTGGGGCATTAGTTAACCCGAAAGACATAACAAGAAACTCAAAATGGCCATAACGAGTTCGGAAAGTGGTTTTTGGGATGTCACACTCCCTAACTTTGAGTTGATGATAGCCGGAACGAAGGTCTATCTTTGAGAAATAACTTGCACCTTGCAACTGGTCAAACAAATCATCTATTCTCAGAAGGGGGTACTTATTTTTTATGGTGACTTTATTTAGTTAGCGGTAATTAATGCACATACGCAAAGAGCCATCTTTCTTTCTGACAAACAACTAGGAGCACCCCAAGGAGAAACACTGGGCCTTATGAAACCCTTATCTAGTAGATCTTTGAGCTGCTCTTTCAACTTCTTAAGTTCTGCAGGGGGCATAGGGTAAGGAGGAATAGAAATGGGCTGAGTATCGGGAAGAAGATCAATCCTAAACTCTATCTCTCTATCAAGAGGTATCCTTGGGAGATCATTCGAAAAGACATCAGAAAACTCATTGACGACGTTAACAGACTGGAGAGTTAGAGTCTCAAACTTAGTGTCTTTGACTCTAACCAAATGGTAAATACACCCCTTGGAAATAAGCTTTCTAGCTTTGAGGTAAGATATAAAATGACTCTTGGGTGACACATAATTCCCAGACCACTCACACACAGATGCACCCGAAAACTGAAACTTGACCACTCGGGTCCGAAAATCAATAGAGGCATAAGATGAATACAACTAGTCCATACCCAGAATCACATCAAAATCTACCATGTCTAACTCAATCAGATCAGCCAACAAGACTTTATTAAGAACGGTAATAGGAAACTTTTTATACACTTTTTGGGCAACAATTAAATCACTCACTGGGGTAGAAACTAGGATAGGCTCAGGAATAATCTCAGGACTCATTTCAAAATTCACAGCAATCAAAGGTGTAGCATATGAGAAACTGGATCCAGGATCCAACAAAGCATACACATCAAACTGAAATATACGAAGCATACCAGTAATAACATCGGGAGAGTCCTCCTGTTCCAGGCGGGATAGTAAAGCATAGAATTTATTCTAGCGCTGCCCACTAGTATTACTAGAAGAGACGCCCTGAGCTGGGGCTGGACGAGTCGCTGGAACTGGAGCACTAACAGTCTAAGTCTGGGTCTGAGGGCGATAGTCACGATGCCCTTGTCCATCCTGTGGACAATCTATAACTCTGTGACCCATGTCACCACACCGGAAATAACCCATCTTCTCATCCCAACACTCACCCGAATGAGCCCTACTACACTTAGGACACAAGGGACAATTTGTCTGACTGCTAGAACTGTACTGGGACCTGGATGCATATGACATGCTACCTTGATCCTTCCTACCTCTAGGTACGGGAGCACTAGTAGATGACAGTGTTGGCATAGACGAACTATCCTGATACTGAGGGTGACTCCCTCCCTGTGATCTAGTCTGACCCTGTCCGTGTTGCTCGGACCTAGCTCTCTTATTCCCTCTCATTCTATCTCTCTCCTTAATCTTGTCTGCCTCAATCTGTTGGGCATGAGTCATCATACTAGAAAGATTTATCTTACTATTCAGCATAGCCGACCTACACTCCTTAACCACATAACTAGACACTCCAGTCACAAACTTACTCATACTAGCCCGGTTATCAGCCACTAAGTCAGGAGCATACTTTGCCAACTGATTTAAGTTTTAGACAGTAATCCCTAACAGTCATAGAGCCCTGTTATAGGTTCATAAACTCTTCCATCTTCACCTCCCTCATCTCCAAAGGGAAAACTTATCCAGGAATGCATCCTAGAACTCTTGCCAAGTTGTAGGGATAGCTCCCTCACCTCTACCTTTCCTCCAAGCAACAACCCCATCATAAGCAAGGTCTTTCAACCTATACATAGCCAACTCCACACTATGTTCCTCAGATACATACATCACCTGAGTAATCTTTCGCACCTCCTTTAAAAATAATCGTGGATCCTCATCAGACATAGACCCATAGAATTTTGGCAGATTCATCCGTATGAAGTCACGCATCCTGGCAGCAGCTGAATCACCTCCCTGCTGCTGTGGAGCCGGGGATGGGTTGGCCTGAACATTTGTATTAATAGCTTAGGCCAGTGCCTAAAAGGCTACCCAAAATTCACCATGAGACACATTTTCATTCAATGGATCAGCGGGTTGAGGTTGCTGACCATCATTATTTTTTCTCACTCAACGTGGAGGCATATTTCTAAAAGAGGAGAGCACGAATCAATAGCAAAGAGAGACAGTTTAAGAACGATAGACTTCTGAAAGAAAGAATCACACTTTTTCCTAAAATATCTTGTAGCCTCTTGCTCATAGATGTGGTGTGCTACACACCGATGATTAAGACTCTACTTAACACAGCTTGTCAGACTCCTTTGGACGCCTTATAACCTTAGGCTCTGATACCAAGTTTGTAACGCCCTGGAAAACGGGTCCCGGAGTGTCACACGGTGCTTAAGGCTACGAGTAACCCCAAGCTAACCCTTTGAGCCATTTTTATTCAGTTCAACACAAATAAACGGGGTTTCCATAAATAACCCTCAAATATCAACAGAGTAATCATATCAAAGAATAAAAGAATTTTAGAAAAATAACAAAATACGACTTACTAGTCAACTCCCAACAACTATACTAGTCTGACAAGCCTCTAAGAAAATTAATAAAACCAGCGAGCCTTTAAGACATGCCCCAACTGGCTCATACTCATTTATCAAATGTAGATAATTCCGTGAAAACAACATCAGACATCACGTACTCGAAACATGAGGACTCACCACAACAGAGAATGTAGAACAGCGTGCTCGAAGAATTACTATCGAACCTAGAACTGAGCACCTGAACCAACATTCTGAGAAAATACAGCCCACATTCAAAGATGTGGGTCTATACCATCGAAAGGAACCGAGTATATAGGGGTGTATGCAGTTGTATAAATATCATCATCATAAATATTTATAATAAATATGCAGGATGTATGAAAGACTCACATAGCCCGAATAAAATGATCATAATCATGAGAGGATGAAATAAGTACAATAACACATGTGAGTCATCATATAATTTGTCAATCACTTTCAGATCACCAAGAATATCAATTCTCATAATGTAAATATCATTTAAATCTTTTGATAGAATAAATTTCATAATTCCACTTTCAAATCACTTCACCATTCACCATAGACACAAGGAAACACACACACAATGGGAGATCCTATAACCGACATAAACCATGTGAGCTATATGGAGTCCAACGTACAATCCACATTAGGGAGAGTCGTCCTATCCTTGCCATTGGAGTAGGAATATCGATATCATATCCATACAAACTAGTGATCACTATATAAATCAGCCTCAGGCTCACTCCTATGGGGGCACGTAGTTCTAGGGAAGTAAGGTCGCTTTATACCTCCCACTCGGTGCTAAAGATTTCTCCCGTACTTAGCTCAGATCATCCTAAAGACAATCCACAACTAAACAATTTCATTAATATATGAATATACATCGGGAGCCATCAAGCTTCCCATCTATCAAAATCAACCACATTGTGGATTTTTTTCACACTCGAGTTCAAAACAACTCCATTTAGACCAAAAGGTCAAATCATTAAAAATATCACAAATATTCAACATCAACGTGCTTATAACACATACTTTCTCAAAAAAACACAATTTTCAATGGGGATTCACGACCCAAATATCAAAATTATGATAAATATCGTTCAAGATTCATGCTTTATATCTCCACAAATGTAATTCATCTTTCAAAATCATAAACATCAAGATTTCATGATAAGCATCATAAGATATGGGTTCATGCTTCAAATTCTTAAAAATCAAATAAAAATCAAGCTTTTGTAAAGAAAATTACTTTTGGGCACAAGAACGAAAGAGAGTTCTTGTTGAAAAACCCCACATACCTTGAATGATGAACTTTAGATTGATACCATTTTTGAGATGTTAATCGTGCCTTTGAATGATGGTTCATGGAGTTCTCGAACTAGGAACTTGGAATCCTGAATAAATTTGCAGAATTAATGGTGAACTTTGGAGGTTCTTGAAGTTGGATGTAGGAGCTTAGGGTTTTCTTTTTGAGGGAATTTGATGCAATATAAGATATAATACTTCTAATAGGCTTTAATATAGGGTTTGGACGGATTTTGGGTGAGGGGGAATGACCAAAACTCCCCTAAAAATAAAAAATATTCTCGAATCTGTCCTTTGGTGGACTGTTTTTATACTCTAAAGTAGATCAACCATAACGTTTTATTATGATATCCAAATTGTATGAAACCATTTTAATTAGAAAGAGGACTCTCATATCTTTCCATTGATATATATTTCCTCACCCAGATCATTGTGTACGAGGAGTTATGATCGTTTGAAGTTGACCAAAAAATTCTCTTTTGATAGGCTGAAGTAAATCGACCTTAACTTTTTGCTACGATAGGCAAATTGGATGAAACCAATTTCATTGGAAAGAGAACTCACAGAGATTTACGTTGATATATAGTATATCACTTATATCATTATGTACAAGGATTTATGATCGTCTAAAGTTGGACCAAAAATATGCCAGGCCTCAGTACTTTTTCCTGTACGTTTTACTGTTCACTACTATTAACAGTTCGATCGGAATATTTATAACTCGTCGCTCGGGTGTCCGTTTTGGATGATCCACATATCGTTGGAAATATTATTCGATACTCTACGCAAAGGTGGGTCATAATCTATGAAATTCCACACGAAAAATTTATAATTCACTCTAGAAGATAGAACCCAACACTTTTACGCACAAAATTTCAACAAAAAATTTCCCGGGGTGTTACATGGATGGACTTTGGGTGAGGGGAAGTGACCAATGTGCCCCTAGAAACATTTGGATTTGAAATAGCATGTGAAACAGTTTCGTAATGTGCTGGCAGACGCGTCACATTTCTATCGCATTTGCATACTGCTTCATATGGAAAATTCCATAACTTTTGTCTCGGTTATTGAATTTAGGAAAATTTGGTATAGTTGGAAAGTTAATTAAGTTATCTACAATTTAGTGGTCCTTAAGCTACAAAATTCTATGTATAAAAATAGTTATACATGTTTAAAATAGGCCCTTGTAGAATTGAATACAAATATTTAGCCAAATCAAAAGCTCTTAGCTCAACGTCGCTCTAATTGATTCCTATGAACATTTTTTACCTCATAATCACTTAAGACACTAGGATAAAGGTCATGAAACATGAATTAAAAATCAAAAATGGTATAAGTGTTTTTGCACGTAGGAACGATGGTCTGATTTCAAGCTCAAAAATGCGGGTGCAAAAACCCTTAGTTTATGATTTGATCATATGATTGTTCTAACTTATAACATTTAAAAGCACCACCATGTTAAAGTCTTGACCCCCATGCGTTTGATGAAATGGTTAAGTGAACAATGAGTTCCTTCCATAGTTTCAAAGCTTTCATGTTTCCCTATTCTTATTGTTATCGAGTCCTAGGGGTTATGAATGCCTGAAATTTTGCTGTTTACTTAGTGTCAGTATTCTCAAAATGGTTTTGTCATGTACGCGAATTATTAGTTCAGCCAGTTATCATATCAGTCAAACATAGATCAGTTCAGTAATCTGAGTTAGTTCCTTCTTTAGTTAAACTTAGTTCAGTCCCATAATCAGTGTAAGTTCAGGTTGGAGTAGGATTCATCACCGAGAGAACCTAGGGATGGGGGCATTCCTTTTAGTATAGGGTTTGACCCTTAGTAGCAATCCCTGAGTTACAAAACTACATATCCAGCATAGGTTTGAGATGTCTTCCTGCTAGGTTAGGTTTGAAACAACCTTTGTTAGTACCCGTGGCAAGGTACTAGCACCCTTCCAACTAGGGTCACAGGTTGGGCCCCAATCAGCTCAACTTAGGGGCATGTCAATTAGATGATACCTCCCACAGTTTCAGTTTCAGTACTCAATTAAGAATTTAGTTTAGTCTTGCTTGAGCATAGCATATAGTTTATCAGTTATTCAGTTACCAGATTTTAGTATTTTAGTTTATAGACTTTTTTAGAACCTTTTTTATGCTCAGTTATGCATTCTAAGTCTTTATAATTTACATGCATTCTTACTCGTACCTTATGCTATACATTCAGTCAATTATTACTCATGCACATCAATCCATGCATATCAGTCTAATCTCATATAACATACCAGTACATTCAAAGTACTTATTGCACACTTCTTTCATGCGCTATGATATCTTATATCGTAGGTTCGAACGCTCATATTCCTGACTGTACTTAGACTCTCCATTGCATCAGCAGCAACAGTCGTGGTGAGTCGTCATCCTTCGAGGATGAGTTATCTTATATTTAGTTATGTCAGTAGTTCAGCTATTTAGTTAGTCGGAGTTAGTTGAGGGATTGTCCCATCAACTCCACAGTCATACAATTTAGAGGCTTTCAGACTAGTACAGTTAGTCTGTCAGTTTTCAGTTGTTATTATCAGCCATTTTATCAACATTGTCAGTTTTTTTTACAGATATTATCTGAACTATGATTTTAAATCTTATGACATTTTTCAGTTAAATTCCGCATATGATCTTTTGTTATTAGTTTTACCCAGTGCTCACAGCAAGTACCTGTATCATAGGTTAGCTTGTGGTCACTTGTGATCGTAAGCACCGTGTAACTTCAAGGGTGTACTCTCGGGGCGTTACATTATGTTGGGATCACAAAAATAATAAAGACAACTAATATACAAATTAGGCCTATAATATCAAATAAATCCCCCACACTAGCATCACAATGATAATAGTATCTCAAATCAGTAATAACATGCATATAAGCTCCACACGGGTAATACGGTTATTCTAATAATCTCTAAATTCAAATTTCACTACAAATACCCAACCCATAGCATGTGGTACATGAATGTTTAATTGTCCTCCCCAATCTGAAGAAAGTTAAGTCATAACCTCCCTCGAATCGTTGAAACTCTAGCCCAGACCCTTCAACGTGGAGCTTTTTCTTCACGAGCAGTCTTGAAATAGATTAAATCTATCATAAATATCATCATTTCAAAATGAGTCCAACGATAAATCTATTGGCTATATTTATTTTGGATAAAAAAATAGTTTGTAAATCAATTTGAAATCAAAAAGGGTAAATCTAAAATTTATTTAAGACTCATATTTCCATATCAAAAAGAGTTTTAAATATGAAACCCAACTAAAAAGGAGTTGAAATCGGACTTTAAATTAAAGAAAAATTATTTTTATAATTTACCGGGTAAAAGCCCCAAAATCCAAGTTTTAAATCAAACACATGAAATTGTTTGAAGATGAAATCAATAGAAATGATTAAAATAGGAGCTTACAGATTACCCTTCGAAGATTGAGGAAAACTGTCTTTGAAATTGTCCAAAATCGAGCACTCAAAGTCAAATAATGACGAAAATGGGGTGTTGAATGAGAAAATGATTTAAAGTCTGCCTAGGTATAACATAGGAGGAAAAACTCATGTAGCCAAGCTCACTAATGTTAAAAATCTATAAAGTTATATAAGTCTATGAAAAGTAGTCATAGATTATTCAAATAAGAAGATTAAATTTCTTTTAAAAAATTGTTAGAAAGAGGGAACTTAATCAAGTTGTTATTTCCCAACAATAATCCCTTAACATATTTTAGCTATTATATCATTTATTATTGTCTCTAGAAAAACTTAAATACAAATTTTCAAAACCTTGGATGAAAATGGTAAAAAAAAAACATTACCTGAGTTTCACCAAAATATTAGATAACATATACGCACTAATTATATTGATTTTTTTATTATAACAGATTAAAACTTGAGCGTGAATGACAAAAAAAATTATCTGCTTTACACAAAAATTTTTAGAAAATTTATAAATGGATATGTCTTATAATTACTACGTAAGGTGTGCTCATTAATTATATTATTTAATAATTACACACTATGCACACAATGTAAATATTGTCTGATCATACTAAACAGTGTAATTAGTGTGTAATATATACACACTAATTATATACCTATTGTAAAATGATTACACAGTGTGTAAATAACTTGTTTTTTCCATTTTTCATCTTCTTTTAATATTTACATTGATTACATAAATAACAACTAAAGTTCCAAATATTCCAATTTTGAAGGCAAAATTCAAGTCTTAATGAAGAAGCTTGTGATAATTATGAATAATTTATATTGATTCAATTTATCATCCATTTTTTGAGCTTGCTTAACTATTTTGATCTCTAATATTGTTCGTGGAAATACCTCTATTGAAGAACAATTGATTTTCTGAGATTGAAAAAAGAATAAAAAGAGGAGAAGAAAATTTTTAGGGGGGCGGGGGGCGGGGAGGGGTGTATGGTGGGAAGAGGGAATTGAGACACAGAAAGAATGAGTAATATTGATATGGAGAGATTTATGCTACCTAATTAAAAGGATTTGTATTTATCCTTTTATATAAATAAATGTTTAGAATAAAAATAAATTATTAATTATTTGGATATTAATAGTAAATATGAGTGGAAGTTGATTATAATGGAATTACCAAAATAAAATATGACAATTTTTAGTTTAAAATTTATAAGACATCTATTTGGCTTAATTAACCCTATAAACTACTCTTTGCGAACACATGCCCCAGGCCGTGTATGCAAAGACCAACCCAACCCGAGTCATGTGATTGTGGTCGGACCATCCCGATCGCGATGAAGACTAACTTGTGCCCAGACCAAATGACCCTTCGCGAATGCAGTTGTAATGACCTAAATTTGAGAATTTCTATTTTTATGTGTTTCTAACATTTTTCCCTTTTGCATAGTTGCTACATGTTGAATTTGGGATTTTGGGATGCTTGGCATAATTTCTGATGTGATCAAAATAATTTGTGCGAGTTTGTGGGCTTTAGAGGCTTGAGAAGCCATATAGATGATTTCAGCCTGTATTCACTGCTTTGAATGTCATAGGATAATTTGGAATGCGCCAATAGATTTAGAATGTGGAATTTGGATTAGTGGCGTGATTGATTTGGATTTGGGACCTTTATACCTTATTTCAAACCACCATTTAAAAAATAGTGAAAGGGAGTTTCGAGGGTCAATTCAGTAAAAAGATTTTTTTTCAAAAATCTGACATCGTCATTGATTCCGAAACATTGAATTCATCCTAGTAGCATAATTCATTTCCATTCACGAAATTCTGAACAAATCCTAAGGGTGCGATCATGAACTTAACATTTTTTCCAAGTTACTTATAATAACCGGTTCCATCGTTACTAAGAATATCTGGGGAAAAGGCATATGAATCTCATTCATCACATATGTGAGGATCAATTATTTGGTATGGGGGTGCACTAATATCATATAATACTCTTAGCACAAAGTTAAGTTAAAATTATCCATACCGATTTAATTTTTGGCTAAGTTTAAACTAGAGTCAACTTCCAATGAGCTTTCCTCCTAGAATATAAGGAGTTAAGGAATCCAATACCAACAAAATTAGAGAACTTTGAGTCCCCTAGTTAATGAAACTGGCCATTCGTTAATCTTCTTTCTATGTTAAACATTATAACCGTTTTACTGAAGGCTATCCGTGTGAAAATGCAGAGCGCCCTATAGTGGATCAAGGTGCTATAGCTACGTGCACAATAGTTTATAAGCCATTTTTGATGATTTTAATCCCACAAGCCCAAATTTTCATTCCTAAGCCCTAGATGGGTGATTTTCTCTTGGTATGGATTGAAATTTTTCATTAAGGAAAATTTCTTCCGTCATCTTCTTCATTTTTCAATTATTTAATATCATAGAATCATTAGAACAACCTTTAATGGTGGAATTATTTGAGATTTTAATCCTATGTTTGTGATATTTTGGAAAAAAACTTAAAGGTTGGGTTAATATCACCTAAAACCATTTCTAAATTATTCATTAACAATTCATAGTAAGAAACTGTGGTTCTAAAATATGAAAATTGATTGTTGGAGACCTTGAATTCAATAAAATATGAAAATTAATTGTTGGAGACTATAAATAATGATAGAATTAATGGGTTTGAATTTTCAAGTTATTTATTTAAAGAGCAGTTTATTAATTCATCTTGTAATTGTTATTATTAGATTATTTAGACTTTAGGAACGTGAAGATGAAGGAAGATAATCTATTGCATAACTTACTTGTTGAATAATTGGCGCCCATGTAGGTTATAGTTTACGTGTAGTAAATTGTGGTTAGTAATCGTATTCATAATATAGTTTTGACGAGTGAAATCATGCTTAAGCCTGCAAGCATGGAGTTTGGATGGATAAAACATGATTTTAATCAATAAGAGCCTAATTGTTTGTTGATATGTTAATGTATGAATCCTTGATGGATATTTTTTGTTTGTATGACCCTATGGTGGATTGAAATGTGACATATGTAAACCCAGATGGCAATGATATTGTGTGAGCTCATAATTTAGTTATTTAGCCTTATTATTATAAGAAAGATGAAAATGGTATTATGTGTGGTTGGAATATGGGATAATCTTACTTAAGGTTAATGATGAGGACTGATTATGGTATAAGGAGGCGGTGACATAAAGTAAGAGTCGGGGGTCAAGTTAGACTAAGGGTAAGGAAGTAAAAGCTATAAAGGTATGACTAAAGCTAGACTATGAGTTTAATTATAGAGTTGAATGACTGGTTAATGGAGTAGGTCTTAAACGTAGTATTGACTTGAATGTAGGGGTTGTTGGATAATAGTGGAATCCCTGATTTTTGCATAAATAAAGGATGAAATTACTGAATGAACTTATGAATGTTGAATTAGCTTTTAGACTCCTTGGGGTTTAATGCGAGCTCTTAAAATAAGTTCTTAGATTTAGTGATTATGAATTTATAATGCCTTATTTAGGAGTTGTTTACTGGCTGTCGGTCATTCTTGTGATTTCATGTGTTAAAGGATTATTATTGTTCACATGAAATGATTAGCTTGACTTTGCCCATCTGTTTAGAGTGTTTCTCTACTTTTCACATTGCATTTCAAGACAGTAAATTTTTGAATGATATCCGAAGTGTTAATCACATGTAATGAGGTTTTATTAAAAGCTTATTGAAATAAAACTTCAGGCACAAAATCAGGTCAAAAAGGGGCTCGTGAGGTCCTCTAACAAAATTCTAAAATATAATCCGTCACAAGGTACCTCAAAGGACAAGGAGTGTGTGTTCAAAATTTGATTACCAACAGAGTCTCGAAGGGGTGCCAAATCAGCCCCAAGAGCTAAAGAAAATAAGAGGAGAAATTAAAGAATTTAATGAGGATTAGGGCGAAAACAAACGGAATAATGACGGAAAATGATCATTGCAGCGTTTTCAACCCAAGCCACGCTTCTAACCAAGGATCCCCATAATTTAAGCTCCCACGAGTTAAAAAATAGAGGTTTTAAGCTTGGAACAATGGCTGAAAATAAGAGAAAAAAAGATATATAAAAATATCAGCGATGATTGCTTAAGCCATCAAGGGGTCGGTTAAGCGGCTATGCTTAAGCTTTCAAGGGGTTGCTTAAGTGGTTATCCTTAAACCATTAAGGGGTCACTTTAGCCGTCAAGGGATTCCTTAAGCCATCTCACTAGCAACTTAGGCACCAACAATATATCAAGTCTGAAAATTCTTCGAACGGGCCCCCAAGATTCATTTGGGACTTCACATAAACAAACCGAATATGCTACTTCACTATTTTCAATATTCCAGACTCAATGATAATCTTGAATTTTTGAAAAAAGGATTCTTTTAAAAAATTAGTCCTCGGGACCCTTTCAAGGCAAACGTTCACTAGTTTTCAAATAGAGGGCCGAAATACAAAATAAAGGTTTCAAACCCGAACAAACCCCTCTACCAATCAAAATTCGACATTCTGGATCTAAATGAAATTGTTAGATTCACCATCGATGCTTGGATCACGAAATGTTGATCGAACTTAAAGATTCAAATTAATCCATTTAAGGATATCCAAAATCACAAACTCATAGAAAACACTACCGAACATATTGGGGATAATGTCAACCATTTCTCACAACTCGTAGATGATATAAAGCAACCACAGGGAAGGAATTGGTAAAAATATTGAAATTTCTAAATTTTAATATGAGGGTTATTACAACGACGATCCTTAGTAAAATATAGTTTGACTTTTTTATTGTTCAAAATAGATTTCACACGTGATATATAGAATTATACTTTGACTGTTTCTAATATTTAGTATTTTAAATTAGGTAAAATTTAATTCCTAAATTTTTCCTTATTTGAACTATATAAGAAATCTTAATATTTAAAATTTCAGGCATTTATAGTGAAGTGCAATTATAAAGAAGGACAATGATGAGATTGGAAGGTAACGTCCATTTTTACCATCAATACCTAAAAGAAAAGGGATGTATGGTGCAATAAATTTCCCCACTATGTGTGGGCTGTGAGGATGAGCTACCATAAGAATCTATTACATACTTCACTTTACATTTTATAATATAATTCTTCTTTATTGTATCTTGTTTTATTGATTGATATGAGACACACATGCAAAACACGTATACTAAATATATCTATATCTTTTAAGAAATTTCGCTTCAAATTTTACTAAAATAATTGGGTGAGTTCTCTGGTGTCTATCACATAGTTGTGTAAAATAATACCTGCTTTAGTTATGCACATTAGCATCAAGTGGACACATGTTTGAGATTTTACGACTTATTGAAGTTAATTCATATAATTAATAAAAATAATATATTTTAAGTGGTTAACTTATCTGAATAATGAGTGATTGAAAATACACGCAAAAACATAGTAAAATTTTAGTGACAATATCTAATAGGAACACTTTTTCATATGTTCAGATCATTAATTGAAATATATCGTGTTTAAATAAAATTCACTTGCAAATTTAAGATGTTATTAATATATTCGACCGCGTCCTACGGAAAAAAAACATAAGTACCGCTATTTAGCTGTCGTTTTTGCAATATATGGGGAGATTTTGTTTTCCAAAGTGGTGCAAGACTTTTTTTCAAAATGCAGCAGAACACATTATATTCGTGTGCATATGATATCTAATCCTAACTAAAGTAGCATACTTACAATAAGCATTTTTAAAGCAGAAACCAAATGCATGTGTATGTATTTGAAGACATCGATCAATTATTTGTGTAACCAACTAGATTTAATATATGTGTTGTCAAACTGTATGCAGAATACGAATCAATTGTTTAGGAAACTATTATTATTTCCTTACGGGTATGCAGAATCTATATATGCAGAACAACAACTTTAACTAGTTCAAGTTTAAAACAAGAACTCAATGAACTACAAAAAATACCCTCAACACAAGATCAAAGTGATCTTTCTTAGAAGTGTATTTTATTTTCAGATATCAAGATGAAACAGAAATGGTCAAGTCACCTGAATTCACGGACTTTCCTTAAGGAAATAATTTCCCTCACTGTACCTGAGGTTGCGGAATTTTCCTCCCAGGATAAAATGGCCAAACAGACCAACTGTAATGGTACCTCAAACAATTGGAATATCATCGAACTCACTTAACGGATTGAATGATCACACAGAGTATTTGTAAAGAAAAGAATAGAGTTTATTGCATAAAAATTCATATCAAAACCTGTGAATGAACGCAGGTTTATATAGCCTGTGAGATGCCTCTTCGAAAAGGTGGCATTGGTTCACTTAAATGGTGTGATGTTTATTCGGCCCATTAGACATTTGGCATTAACAATAGTACTAATGTTCACCGACGCTCGCTCTGTAAAATTGTCACGATTCAAACCTCGAATGGTGATGACACCTATCTCATCTTACCATGATAGGCAAACCAAATCAACACAAATATAATGGAAAAAAAACAATTCAATACGCTAAAGGAGTTAAATAACAATATTTCTCAAACTGAAACTCATAATGAACCGGTAATTAAGAAGTCAGAAAGATGACAACATCCAAAAATTCAGAAGTAACAAGTCAAGCCTCTAGAAAAGTGATACAATTGAAATATCTGCAATACCTCCAATATAGTGAAATGATAGAAGGAAGACAGAAGAAATCCGAAGAAGCCACTAAGTCACTGTAGCTTCCATTAAGCCTCGAAAGTTTGAAAATCCTTGCAAGAAAACGAGCTAAAATCAACACCCTGGAATGCCGGCTCAGTAACTACACATTAAATGTAGAAAATAAACAAGTGTGACTACTAATTCACATGTACTCAGCAACGACCGACCCAAATTCAAATAGATGGAAAGAATCATCTTGTACCAACCATCCAAAACAACCATAAAAACCTGCATTTAGGAAGGAATCACCTAGTCTAATAGTCAATATCATCAATTAATAATTCATATACAAATAACTCTTATTTCACAACTATCCAAGACAAAACATAAGCATTGGACCTCACAATCAACTTACCACACACCACATCGAGGTGACATAATAAGATGGATAATATGTGCATGGTGCATGCTATATAATCAAGTAACAATAATGCTGATGATGAGAATGGTGCAAGTCTGTTCTACCAGTATACATCCAATTCTCTATTATGATAGCTAGAATCCATGCGGAACTCGTGATGTCCATATACCCCCTCCGATTCCTGCTTTATTGGGCCCTCTGAAGAACTCAATATAGCTCCTGCCTGAAGGCCGTCGGAGAGTAACTCAACTCGGATCCCGCCCTAAAGCCATCGGAGAGTAATAAAAGAAAGTCTTGTGTCACAGCACCTCTCAATTCAGCCCGAAGGCAATAGGAGAAGAACAATATGATTAATATGCATGTGAAATCATATGAAATACAGGATAAATGCTTTATATAGAGGAGAATAGATAGCATGTACAATGACCAAATTTAAGAATATACTAAAATCACATTTCTTTCCAGAAAGTAGAAGTCAAACATCTTGCCTATCAGCGAATCACACCATCGAGCAACATTTAGTTAATTTACTACCATACTGTCAGTATATACAGACGCTATAATTAAGATGACAATTAGTGTCCGATTCCATTTCTGCCATAACACATAAATTAGTTCTGATAAGTCAATTTAGTCCACCTAATTCATTTTTTCACATTCACATAAACTCACTTTTTGTAACCTAAATGACCAAAATTCTCAGTTTTATTTTGTCAAATATTTTATAAACAGATCCAAATACTCAGAATATGAGTACAAATTTCTACTAGCATACACAAGGCACTTTCAATTATATTATATAAATTAATGCTAGCAAGTAGAGGAAAAATTTTAAACATGTCAATTGATTAGTTTTAACCCTACCAATAAACGGGTACCCACATAGATACTCGTTATCTCACCTATTCGGTAACCCTCATATATCCATTATTCTCCATACAAACAATTAGTACATAAATATTTTGAGAAAGAGTCTAAGACATTCTCAACTTATCTTAAGTGAACACCCGTAAAATCAAACCAAAAGGATTTTCCTCATGAATCTTCATCCAACGAATCCAATCTAGCCAAATATGAATTCTGTATGAGAATATGAATCTAAGGAAACTCATATTACTGTTCTTCTATTTTGAGTCCAAAATGTCAACCCTATGCCCACAAGGTCAAAACTTTAATTTTATTTAAAAGCCATGTTACTCATAACCCAAAGAGTTCAATTATGAAATTTCATCCAAAAAAAGGAGTTCAAATCGACCTTAAAATCATCGAGTATTATTCTTTAACTTTACAGAAAAAACTCCAAAATTTCAAGTTGAAAAACAAAGATTTGATGGTAAAATCATGAACTAATTAGTGGGGAACGATTAAATTATGATTAGACAATTACCCAATGGTTAAATCTTGGAAATCCACTTTAACATATCTCTAAACCAAACACTAATGCTTCAAAAATGGAGTTATGGGGTCTTTATTTATAAAAAGAAATTAAATACATGTCAAGACATATTGCTCATCGTGAATTTGATCAGCACCCTTGAGATCACGGGATTGCCCAACTTGGACCTATCGCATTTGTGAGGGTCCTGTTGAAGTCAGGAAGACTAAGAGAGACTTGAAATCTACCCTACTATCTAGTTTGGGATCCATTCATCTAGTGTTCCATCTATCAATATTGAAGACGTATATGGGTGATTTATCCTTGGTTGTGCCTCTTGAGAGTGTGGGTATTTCGGATTCCTTGTCTTATGAGGATGTCTCGGTGAAAATCTTGGATCGACGAGTTCGTTGGTTGTGGACAAAGTATGTGGCTTCGGTAAAGGTTCTATGGCGGTACCAAAAAGATGAGGAAGCTACTTAGGATGCCGAAGAGGATATAAAGTCCAAATATCCAATTTTGTTCCTCGTACCGGATAATCATGCTTAAGAAATATGATTTCTTTTCTATCTTTGTTTTCTGACCTTTTTAAAGAAAAGTGACGGTATTTCGTGTTAAATCATGCTAAAGGATATCTTGACCTATCGTTCGAGGACGAATGATCTTAAGAGGTAGAATAAAACATCTCTGGTGTAGGACATTCAAAATACCAAGGTTTTAACCCTACTACCCAGACTACGACTCACCCTATGAGTCGTAGGCTATCTTTACGTGGTACAATACCTATGTCATAGGGTGTCCAGTTAGGCCTGGCCTAGTTGCTCCTTTCGTTACGACATGAGGGAATAAGTTATTAGGACTCGTTACGAGTCATAACAAGTAATCATAGGATGACTAGTTTGTTTCCCCAATGTTTATGTCCTGAATACGATTGGATTATATGAGTTGTAAAGACTCTTAACGGGTCGTGTTGTAAAGTCGCCAGATAACCAGTGTATGTTTAAAGGGGTCCTGCATTGACAACGACTACGACCCTCTGAGTCTTAGGGTCACTTGAAGAGTCGTATTGAGGACTCATAGGGTTAGTAGGTTGGGTGCCTTAGGATATTGTCATGACTGCTAGTCTAGGCCATGACTCGTAGCCAGTCGTTACGAGTCGTAGTGTGATCTATAACGATTGGGTGATAAATTTCCCAGCTTTTCTTGTAGGGTATCTTGGTAATTTCCTACCTTCCCCAATTTGAACCTATGACTTAAACCTTTTATGGGACCTCATTATCATAGTAATCATAATCAAAACACTTTCAAATACTCTCTCACTTCTCTTAAGCAAAACACCTAGGCTTTCAAGGGAAGTGGTCCTCTAGAGTTTTAAGGATGGTATCATCCTCAAATTTCTTGGTAATTAAGGCATGTTTCTCTTTCCCAACACATGGATGGAGTTCTAAATGAAATTGGTTATTTATTCCCAAGGGTATTTTGTTGTGTTTTTAACTATGGGTTAAGGGTTTTTGATATTAATTGTTTGAATGTTTTTCCCATGATTACTATTGATATTTTATGCATTAAATTATTGGTTTGTACATTCATTGGGGTGCATGGGAATGGTATATGGAATAGGGGTACAAAGGATTCCCCAAATAATTGGCTTAGGTATTAAATTGATGATAACCTGAACCCACTTACATAATTGAATTTGGAATGTGAATTATCATTTGATTTGGCTTATTTTAAGATAACAAATGGTTTAAATGGCTAAATGGATAAGAAAGATTTCAACCTTGTGGGGTATATGGAAGTCCCCCAAGTAATTTTAATAAGGGAGTCTGTAGGGTATGAAGGAATCCCTAAAGTGTTGACTTAATACCATTGCTTGCAATCTATAGTCGGTTTGATGATACCAATTAGTGATGCCTTAATGATTAAATCCTTAATAGAATGGATGGGTTATGTGTTAATTGTTTTAATCGTACTTAAAAGGGGTTATGTAGCAATCTTGAATATATGAGTCTGGAGGACTGATATTGGAATCTCATATTTGCTGCCATGAGGGTTGGTCTAGATAACCGTGTGTCACACTATATATAATAGTATCATGGTTGGCGATCGGTGCAAGAGAATCCCCAACCTCTATAATATGTCTATATCATGTGGCTAACATGTACTGGGGCCCGACCAGGGGATTACAGCTGGACCCATATAGCCCATGGGTGGTTTTAGGACGTTCAATCTGCACAATCAAGGCTAATGTTTTAAAGTTCATGCTAAGCCTTGTTCCCTACCCTGATATTGGTATATGTATATGTATTGCTTATTATGTTTTGAATTGATTTTTAATGTTTTATGAATTGTTGATCATGGCATTTTTTAATTTCTTATCCTTAAGTTGCTTTCTAGCACTTAACCTGCTAACCGTCTTAAAATGTTTTTTACCTACGTGATACAGAAATGAGGAATTCTTCTACTCTTTCTGTGTAGTGACTAGGTGATTGTAGTATAGCTTCAGCTTCCATACTTCAGAAGATCCCATTTCGTGTTTTAGGTTTCCTTATGTCATTGACTCTTTCTTTTGGGCTTGTTTTTGGCTATTGTTCGGGCCATTACCCGCTAGATTATCTTTGATTTTGTTAGAGTTTTATTGGATATTACTATGGACATGAGTATTGGTATTGGTGTTGGTACTGGTTATTGGTAGTGATTGGTGGAGATTAACTTATCTTAGATACTTTTGAGCTTTTACTTCTTATCTTGTTATATGTTTTTAAATTATCTACTGCTAGGTGTATTTGGCTTGTTAGGATTAGGCAAAGGGGGTGGTCTCCAATCCATGGAAGACTTGAGATACCCGTCATGGTCAGGCCCTGGTTCAGGTCGTGATACTTTCTCTTTCAAACAACTTCCTTTGAGACAGGGGTCACCAATTAAAAATAAATCACAAAGAAGGGTATCACTTAAATGGAATTGATCAAAAGTGTTCTCAAGATGAAACTCTCTCCTTGACCTGTAGTGAAACGTTGGTTAAGAGTGGAAACACACAATGTTTAAATATCTTGGATTTTTTCTTTACTCACCTTCTTTAAAGATCACTCATTTTTGTTGGAGATACCTCCCACGCATAACTTGGGTCTAGCTGGTAGATTGTAAGTCCCCCAGAAAGATTTTCCATGATAGGTAAGGCTACCAACATCCTGAATCAAACCTTGCTTGTCATATTAATCAACCCCCGAGTCGGGTCTATAAAAATCACCACATTCAAAATTTTCACTAGGGTCAAATGGATAGAGTGTCCATAGACAAGTGTCTAGACAACAATCTTTTTCCTCAAAGGTATTACCCAAACAAAAGGATATACTTTCCATACTAGCATACACATAATCAAAAGCAAATAGCGAGTAAATAAAAGTGTCATGCAAATTAATTTCATTTATTCTATTCTAAAGAGCATGATCACTTTGATGGCCAAGAACATTCTAAAGTGTTATGCTCAAGAATTGGAACACTCAAAGAAGAATAGACAATTCGTACACAAAGATCACCTTTCAAACCTTCACATTCCTTTCCCATAAGATTATTTTCATCTTCCAAGAAGACATTTCCATCTTTAGGAGGAATGATGTCATCACACCATAGTGGATTATTAAAAAGAGAATAGCCCTCAAGATGATCTACATCATCATCATGACTTACACCACTAGGTAATTCACTAGGACTGATTTCATCATCTTTAAATAAGATATTGTACTTAAAGAGTGAAGGATCAATCCATAAAATGGAATTAGAATAGGTAAATTTACTCTCCAAAAGACAACTATCAAGTTTCAAAGAAGTTTCAAACACAAGGTCATTCCTATGAGCCAAAAAAATAATAAAGTCTTCATCAAGAGGTATTCTGAAAGGATCAATCCTATTTAATTGACAAACATTATCAACATTGTCACTCATTTAAGGTTCATCAATCATATCATAAACATCCTCAAGTTGCGGTTTAGTTTCACAATCAAGTTGATAAACACAATTTCCACAAGACAATGTACTATCATTCAACAAAATGGATTCAACACTAGGTGGACGGAAATTAATCTTACAAAAAGAGTCAATTTGGTCATCAATAGGATATACTAAAGTATCCTCACTCTCAATATTTAAATCATCAATAAGAGTTAAAGAATCTTTAGACTCGCATATAGGCAAGATATCTTTCATATTTAATTTGCTCCTATACTCACAATGATCATTCATATTTACTAAAGTGAAAAAGTTAGCCATGTTAACTTGAAGTTCTTGAGTAGATTCTTCTTTACCTTGGGGTGAAGGTCATTTACAATCTTTAAAAGAATCTAAGATTGTTCTCTTCAAATCTTCAAAGGTAGTATCCTTTTTTGGTGTATGTTCTACTCCGCATGCCATGTTGGTATCTACACACATGTCTTTACAAAGACAAGGACAAATAATGTCAGATTGTATTTATGGTAACCCCTTTACTCCGATCCTCGCGACCTCTCCTTTTTCCACACATGGATTACTACTTTGCACACCTTTATTCCTCTTAATATTTTGTCTCTAATTTTTACTAGGCTTGGAGCAAGTTATTATATTTCCTTGAGATTTGGGATGGATAGTGGAAAGAGCTAATTTCCACATTTTCCCATTACAATCTTAGGGAAATTTATCTCATTTAGAACTCTATGTCATGCAAACCGAATAGATCACAAGCATAAATGTGGACATTCCAAGTGGAAGGTGTCAGGTAACACATACTCATAGTACCCACCTCGGGTGACGAAAACCTTCCATGAAGTATGGGAAAAGCAAGGTCTCTCGAGTTATACCTAGATAATCAACCATGGAAGGAGTGATGTAGTTTCGATAACACCAATCACCAAGAACAAGTATGCATTCCTAAACCCCACAAATATTTACCTTTCTTTAGCAAATGTTTCTTCTTGGGTAAATAATGTAAAACATCATATACCCCTTTGGTACATGGGTATTCCTCATGAGCTCTTTCAAGGCACACCATGTTTGACCAACCTTTATTACAAGTTCCCACCATCTCAATATTGGCCCTTGAATGTGTTTAAGGGAATATGTGTCTTGTTCAACTTTGTGCATATCATAATCCTTGAGCATCCTTTCACACTATGATTCTAGTCAAAATAATCTTCTTGATCCAACTATCTATTAAAGATAGGAAGAGTAGGAAGATCATGATTTATGTTATATCCTACAAATCTACCTTTGTTCCCATTTCCAAACATTTGGGTACTAGAACAAGAAGGATAAGATGTGGTATTTCTAAGCATTGGATATGAACAGTCTTTTCTTCCTATGGGGAGATCTCTACTATAGGTAGAAAAACTAATAACACCACTTCGACTTTGATAAGAAGTACCACAAGATGAGGAATATGAATCTTCATAACTCACATATGCACTCTTACCATAACCATTAAAAGTTGCATAAGAAGGAAGGTTAGACCTTTCATCATCTTCATGATCAGAGTGGGAAGTTTAATACTCCTCACATGCCCCTTCTACCTCATAGGAATCATCACAAGGCTCTTGTTGATCTCCATTCTCTCTATAGGAACTAGGATTATTATTTGTCTCATATGGTCCTTCGGAATAATTTTCCTCATTCTCACACAACTCTTCATCATGGCTATATTCACAGCCTCCATAATCCCCATCTTCATCATAGCCATAACTTTTACACCACAATCATAGTCCCTTATGTCGTAGTCATATATATCCTAGGCTATCGAAGACATAATTCTTTGTAACTCCTTGTACCTACAAAATGAAAAAAAACAAGATTATTAGTAAAATCTCCTCATCACACACGCAATAATTCTCACCTTTGTAGACCTTACAATTGGATCGACAAATGTTGAAGGTTGTTTATACTCTAGTGGTACATAAGGTGTCAATATCTATTTGTGGCCCGAATGGATTCTTCTTGGAAATTGAAACAAAAACTCAAAAATAAACTATCGTAATTGAATTAAGAAACAACAACGAAAACAAAAGAGAAAAACACACAAGAAAGAATCGGATTAAAGAGCAAATTAATCAGCTAATAAATCAATTATTAGTTGTTAATTAGTGTTTAAGAATCAAAAAATGGAATTAATAATCCAAAAATTAAGTTCAATTGTTGAAACCTTGCAAAAAGTTAGTTGGAATGGCTTGTTGTGCGTTGGAACAAGCCGAAGCGGATGTGGGGCTGACCTTGAGCACTTGAGGCGCACCTCCAATACATAAGCTACTGTTTTCAGCTGCCTTGGTACTTCTTTATCATGTCAGGCGTAGATCCAAGGAAGATATAGGGAAGATTGGCCTAAATTCAGTTTGCACAAGGCCCAAAATGCGCTTTTGTGGTCTTCTCTTTTTCCTTTTCTCTTAGAATATTCTTTGGTACTCTGAATATGCTTTTTGTACCAACACTTTTTCCCACTTTTCTTTCTCTTTCTTAGATCAAACAGCAACATTTTGATAAATAAGGATCTTGAAGATTTGAAGACCTCAAGAACACTATGAACACCAAAAATTTCCAACTTTTTAACCGTTTCTCGGAATGCGATGAAATTTTGAACTCAAGCACTTTTCAACCTTCTAAACACAATCCCAACATATTTAGCCTCAATTTTCAACTAGTTGCTTCATATTTTTGAACTCACTTGATATATCGTAAAGCTTCAAGAACACAAATGTAAACCCCTACTTAGGATAAGGGTCCTACATCAACAAAACGTGGAATGATGATGGGTATATAAGTAATAAAATCCTTACTCCCTAGTGATGCATTTTAAAGCTGCGTGGGCCTAGGCCTATAGAGGAAAATATCACTAGAGGTTTGAGCTGTCGCAGGGGGCCTTGATGGTTTGGGTTCCCTATCGCAGCCAGGGATCCAGCTCGGGTCATGACAAAAATTATGTCAGAACTACTCCTATATCAGCCCTGTTGATGTGGGCCAGGGTTCAAACTAAGTTTAGGAAAATCCCGAAAAGGCGGGGCAAACCTCCATCCTGAGTATAGTCAATTTCCATTCAATTGTGCAAACCTCAGCGAGGACGCTGAGTCCATAAGGGGGATGTATGTAACACTCCAACTTAGCATAAGGAGTTTGACATCGGCAAACCTCAAGAAGATGCTGGGTATATAAGTAAGAAAAACTTTACTCTCTAGTGACGCGCTTAAAGCCGTGCGGGCCTGGGCCTAGAGTGGACAATATTTCTAATGGGTTGGGCTGTTACAAGGGTATCTCGAGCCTTGATGTTTTGGGATGACCGGTATGGTCGGGGCCCCGGCTCGGGTCGTGACAACAAAAAAGGTGAAATTTTGAAGTTTCTCCAATTGGCACCAACTTTTAACCCAATGTTCCTATCAATTGAGAGAACACTTCTCCAAAAATTTTAACCAAAAATCTGTTTAACTAAGAATTCATTTATTCAAGTTCAAGACAAGAATGGTGGGCTCTTTTCAAAGGTACTCAATCAAGCAACAAATCTCAAGGTTCCAACCTTAATAATACTAGATGGAGAAAATGTAGTATAGAAACATCAAAAATGACTCAAAAATACAATTTTTTTGGTTTTTTTTTTATCTAAAATGTTTTTGATATTTTTTTATTTTTTATTTTTCCAGAAAACAAGACCCAAGATTGACTTTGTGGGAATGAAATCAAACCCGACCATGATACCAAAATATACAAGATTGAACAACAGAAACTGAAAACAAATACAAACACTAAAGAATTGTCAAATTAAAATACGAAAAGTAAAGAGATAAAAGAATAGATTAATAAAGATAGATAGATAGATAGAAACAAACAAGACAAAAGAATTAAGAACTAAAGAGTAAGTCAAACTCTTAAACCCCTAATTCAACTATCAACAAGAACCAATCGCTTATGTTGACCGCAAGGGAATCGATAAACCCTTACAACCATCATTTCGAAGCAAAATGCAACATAAGCTTTTCCAAGCTCTAAAACACTGTTTCTCAAGAGTTTTTATATGTGATAAACATTAAAAAACTAATAAAATAGCCTAATATAGATAGTATTTATAGTCTTGGGATATTAATTACATAAGTGGTACCAAAAGTGACCCAAATCAACCAAAAATACAATGTAGCCCGCTTTGGCATTAGATTAAGAAGATGAGGCGCAACTTGGACTAATATGGGGAGTTTAAGCTTCTAGTTTTACCTACTTGAAGAAGGTGGGGCGCAAGTCCCTTCCAAGGGGCGTTTTAGCCCTATTGCGCCCTCCTTTGACCCATTCAAGGCCCCTTGACCCTTCCTGTATTCTTTGGGCACTCTAAAACACTTCTTAAATAGTATATAGATGTATTGGAAAACATTTAATGTCTTCAATATCATCGGAGTTTTTGTAGCCCTCGGGCTTGCTTCCTTGTTAGGGTTTTGGGATGAATTCGACTGTTAGCTCCAAGATATCTTCCACACACGGTGTTGTCCTCTTGAGAGCTTGAAAATGATTCCACAAACATATCCCTTCCTACCATAGATGACCATGGCTTGGTACCTTCATATCGACCTTGGGGTATAATCCTTGAAATTTCGAAGCCGTTTTGGATTGTCTCACAATCCAACTACACTATTGGCCCAAATTCAATATTTCAAAACTAATCACATCATCAAATTAACAAAGGGATATTTTTATGAAAGGATATTGATCAAAAGTAAACTCTAGGCAAAAAATCAACTTTGTATAGCTAATGAAATTGACAAAATTCTCATCCGATGCCTAAAGCTCCAAATTTTAACAAAAGTCAACTCTACCTACCTTAAAATCTTCCATAGCAAAAACAGACTCACATAAAACACAACCAAATGCCTCAGAAACTATACCACCTACTCCCACAGACTACAAACACAAACGTTCAACAAACAAGAAGGGTAAAACAATCAAAATACACAAAAATTAAATTTCACTATACATATTCTTACAAAAATGGTCCATAAGATTTCCCTTTTAATTACCTTGGACCTAAGATTTATTCTTGGGGGTACTGCAATAATATGTTGCTTGTTTGGTTTGTATAATTGTCATTTTGAATTCATTAATGGACACTTTGAACACTATGGCATCTGAGGTGTCAAAGCAATCTAAGGATTTCTTTGATGTGCAACAAGATGACTATCAATAACAACTAATCTCTATACAGAATGACCAAAATGTGGGTATAATAATGGCATCAATTTTAGTGTACTCAACCAACAATTTAGACATTGAGAATGTCTAAATGGAGGTAAGAATGCAAAGAGTTGGGAAAACATGTTGTGAGAAGAAAAGGTTACATCCCCTTTGAGCTTCAATAGCCCCTACATTTGTATCTAACTTAGCCTTGGTAGTTCCACCAATAGTTGCAGGACATGTTATGACTTAGATGAGTGCTCAAAATAATAACATTGCACACAACGATCATCTTCATGACCTTCGAACTAATAAACTTTGAGGTTGGACTATCTTACATATTTAACACTTATAGGAATTATAAGTTGCTGAAGGTAGTTATCTTTCACAACATATTCTACAAGATGCAGATTCTTTTGAGGAAATTGAAGAAGATGAATTGCTGGATAACTGTTTTTAAAATATTGCTACGGACATCGACATCTCTCCTAGACGACAAAGAAATAGAACATGCTAAAATTAAAAAAATATTCTAGTAGACAACATAAGTGAGATGATAAAGTCTATGAGGATTTTATGTCAAAACAACTACAGCTGAGATTGTCCAAATTAGAAAGTCATAAGGTTCAACAAAATTAAGAAGAAGAACTAAAGTACTTTTATGACCTGTTGATTATGTTGGAGGAAGTAGGCAATGGGAAGAACCAGATTGATAGATCGACAAAATCTGTAGAAGATCAAGAAGGTCATCACGGATTTTGAGCGGTTCGTCTTGAGATTGGTTTTTACATGCACTGACATTTTCAAGCATGTTTTTTACTACAAGATAAAATGCATGGCAAAACATAAAAAGAAACAGAACACATAACATGTTGAGTCATGTGATGCTATTGAAGAGAACATTTCTAAAACTTGTGGAAAACTTATGTTTAGATGTTATTATGAATTTGTAGTTGTTATCACACCCACTGCATTCGTGGGGCTGCCTAAAGAGCTATTGCAAAGAACATAGAAGAATCAATCCAATCCTCTCCTTTTTTGTCACAGGTTTAGCAAAATAGTAAATTCTTCCTCCAGAGTAGCTTTGCTACTCACTTCATAAATCTAGAGCTTTGACATGTTGTATCTTCTACTAGGGGTTTAATCATTAATATCTATGAAAGTTATTATGACAGCTTTATGAACTTTCTCACCATAATTTCTTCAATCTTTCTACTTTTCATCTTTAGAAACTATCAGATACAATCCAAATTGCCTCTGGATCTTTGGATAGGATATTTATGGTGCTATAGGTTCTTGAAGACATCTTAATATCATTAAAAGGGTGCAGGGGAGGCTGGATAGGTCTTGAGGTCTAAAGCTAAATGCTTGACAGAGGTCTTGTTCAAAAGAGTTGACAGCTTGATACTAATAATTTTTTTTTAAAAATATTTCAATATGATTGACTTAATGATTGAAATTGAAAAAAATATAAAAAGAATCAAAGAATGCAGAACATAAATTCTTTGTTATAAAATAATTGCTTTTCTACTTTTGAATACGCAATATTTTTAAAACAAATATTAACTCATAAACCTGTTATAAATAAACATTGAGTTTCATCATTCACTCATAAAAAATCTTGGGCTTAGAATGAAAAAAGATCCGTCTTGAAAGTTCTTCCATATTTAATGTTTGTTAAGTTTGAAAATTCAAATTAATTGAACCACAATATAAATACCGAACATCGGATAAGAAACCTTGATATATTTTGGGGCCTAAAGCCTTTGCTTAATTGCTTCCCAATGGTCGGCCAGAAAGATTTTCATGTTATGGTGATGACACCTAAATTTGATCAAGGGTCCTAGGAGGAGTCGAGGGAAACCTAGAAGGGTCTAAAAGGCCCCTTAGAAGGGATATGCACCCAATCTGCGTTAGAGGTGGACCCGACCTATTCTATTGGATCTAGATTAGGTCAAAATAGCTTTGTCCACTCTAGAAATGCCCTTGAAGAGTGCCACATCTTCCCTAAGAAAGCTAAAGCGGGCTGCCTTGCTTCATTAATACAAATAAGTTACTTATGGGTCCATTGTAATAAGTTAAACCCTAGACTATAAATAGATTAGCTTAGTCTTCATTTCATTACTTTTATTTTCATAATGAAGATATGTAAACTCTTGAGAGAGTGAGTGATAGATTGGAAAAGCTTTTGTTGATATTTGTTTAGAAACGGTGGTTGTAAGGGCTTTTCGATTCTATTGCGGTTGACATAAGAGATGACGTGCTTATTGGTAATTCATATGTTTTTTTTAATTTAATATACTCATTAGTTCCTATTTCTTTCTATCTTTTTGTGTCAATCTATCTATTTGTCTATCATCTATCCTTTTATCCTATTACTTTTCATCTTTCAATTTTGCCATTTCTTTAGTGTTTGTATTTGTTATCTTTTTCATAGATTACTCTCGTATTATTTGATATCAGAGCCGAGCTTGATTTCATTCTCACAAAGTCCATCTTGGGTCTTGTTGTCTTGAAAATTTTAAAAACATAATTTTCTTTACTATTCACGTTTTTAGGGTTTGGTCCAAATTTGATTGTTTAAATTAATTATTTTATTGAGTTTCTAGTGTTAGATTCTTGTTCTCTAACACTATAGGAGTCTAAGGATCGAATTTGAGAAAAAACGGAGCTATATTGAAGATTTTATCATTGATAAAAACTTGAGCTTGAAGAAAAGAAAGTGGGTTGAAAATCTTTAAAATTTGGTGAAAATTTTGGGCTGAATGATGTTTGGAATGACTTTAGAATGTCAAAAAGTTCCTTGATTCAAAATTTCAACTCATTCTGAGCTAAGGTGGATAAGTTGGCATTTTTTGCGTTCTTGGAAAAATTTATATCTTCAAGATGAATTTTGAGCAAAAAGTTGGTGTTTGATTCTCAAAATAGAAGGAAAAAGAGTGCAAAAGTTTTAGTACTAAAGAATCTTCAAAGGTTCCAAGAATATTTCAAGAGATAAGAACAAAAAAAGGACCACAACAAGTACAAACTGCCAACGAAGCAAGCTGCCTGGCTGACCTGCATTAGACCTGCCCTTGGTCTGTGTTTGGACTACTGCAGCAGCTCAAAAACAGCCCAAGATAGTGGGTTCTGTATTTGACATATTCTTGGCCTGCTCTAGGGCTGCTCCAAACCTTATAAAGCAGGTCAAGACAGCCCCAGATGCACTTGGCATGTGCTAGGGATGCACCCAAGCAGCCTTAATCCCTGTCAAACACACTTCAAACGCATCTCACCAACACAATTTAATACTACAACACTCTAGCTCAGGTTTTATTCATCTAGTTTCATTTCTTGATTCCTAAGTTAATCTCTTGATTCTTAACATTCTCAACAACTAGTAATTCATATACTAATTGATTGATTAGTACTTGGGTTCATTTCATTCTTAATTCTATTTCATTGAGTTTTTCTAGGTTTAAATTCATCATAGCTTCATGGCTCAAGTCCATACATATTTTCCTTGAGTCATTTCAAACAAAAATTTATTCTAGTGACAACTAGCAACTGAAACCTTATGAACTACCGAAGTATAAAAAATTTTCAGCAGTAGCCTATCTAATTGTCAGGCAATCAAATGTGTGTAAACACGAGTGATTATGAGCATTTACTTTTCTAATGTTAACACTGTTGTTGTCTTTGTTGAGTGTTTAGTTGCTAGGTATAATGGCTATGAACCAAGATATCAAAATATCGTGGGAAGAAACATGTTGAAAGTCATATATAAAAAGATTGAGGGCATGAACAGATTATTAGACAAGATAGAAAGTAATCTAACCTCCACAGAAGGTAGTGTATAAAACATGAAAAAAAGCCAATCAAACATGGAAGGCACAATTACAAGCATAGAGAAGTACTTAGATTCCATAGAGAGAATTCAAGATGCCCCAACCCATAGGCAAAACTTGATTATCTTAGAAGGGAATGATGAGCAAGTGAGTAGGAAATATGAGATCACGAGAGGATTCTAGGAAGTAATGAAGAAGGAGTAAGTTGAGAACAGGTAAAAAGAGATATCACATGAACAAGGAAAGAAAGACATGGCTCGAAGGCAACAAGAGTTGACTAAGATTGATGAGCCAAATGGTTGCTTGAAAGTTGTGGACAAGGAACATTTACTTGTGGGACTAGTTAACTGTAAGACCCCACAGAATTCTAAGCTTAACTCAGTCTCTTAGAGCTTTATGAGGAGTTCCAGACTTAGAAAATTTTAACTGTGTATTCATACTTAGAGTTATCTTAGCCTTCGTAATTTGGAAATCATTTTTCATGACGCTTATGACTTTTAAATATCGTCTTTTTGGTTGATTCATGATCCGGAATGTTAGTAGTTATTTTCAAACAAGTTTTGAATTTTTCAGACCTCTTTTGATTTAATTTTAGGAGTCCAAACCAGTGGGTCAACGTGATCTCTACGCGCCACATCACTTATCGCATTGATAAATTTTGTTTCCAGCTTCAAGTGTCAAATTCTAGTGAGTCAACGCAAACTCAATCCAGTGCATCAGCCATAGCGTCAACCCCAGTGATGTAATTCGTTGGCCTACGCATTATCGGACCCATTTTCATTCATTAAAAAGCCATATCCTCAGGGGTAGTTGTGTCTTTTCCCACCTTATGTCAGCCTCCAAAACAAAAGATTAAGCCCCTTTAGAGGGAAAATCCATTCATTCTTCTTAAAATTTCTCAAGAAGGAAACCCAAGGACCTCTAATTTATGATTCACTCTTCAAGAACACTACCTCATTCTTCGCAAATTTGAATACCAAGGTAAGTGAATTGTTCATCCAAGGGTCTCCTTCCACCCTTGGAGTTCAAGAAACTCTTTTAAAATACAAGTTAATTTATTTCATGGATTTCATGTTTGATCTTAAATGTATTAATGATTATGATATTAATGGTGATCTAATTCCATGTTTTGTCCCAAGTTTCATGCAAATTAGTTAAATGTGAATAAAATTTTGTGAACTACATGTCAAGTTGAATGTAGAATCTATGATATTACTAGATGTTTATTGATATGTGAAATACCCATGCTCCCCAAGTATTTGTAAAAATGCTTATGTGAATTGACTAGTCCAAGCATAACACATCATTATGTGATTTCAATCATGCACAAGCTCATGCATAATAAGTATTTTAAAAAAATGTCTAAGTGAATGCATTATTAGCAAGCTAGTACCATTATTCTACTAAAGTCATGCAGTGATTTACTTTTTATGCTATAGAGTCCTGGGGGTATTTAATACCCAACAATTTAGCTGTATATCTAGAGCCAGTGTTAGTTATAAAATAGTATCAGTTATATCACTATCTGTGGTTCGATAATTATTTCAGGACTCATTTAGTAATCAGTTCAGAAACCCGCGAGCTCAGTTCAGTTCAGTTAGTTAAAAAAATTAATAACAATTCAGTACAGCCTCGAACAATTTAGAAATCAGTCTAGTGTCTATTCAGTTGGGAGTAGAATTCAAAACCGAGTGAACCCAAGGATAGGGACTCATCTGCCAGTAGAGTGTGTGATCCTTAGAAGCAGTTCTTGCATTCCAGAACTATGTAGCCAGCGTAGGTTGAAACATCAACTTGCCAGTTGAGAGTTGATGAGGTTTTTTAACCTACCAGTTGAGGGTACCACTGTTCTTATTCATAGCACCTGCCAGATGTGGGTGACTCAGCTTGTCTTTACCCATGGCACGATATTGACACCATCCAGCTGGGGTTACTAGTTCTACCCCAATCAGATCAGAGAGGGGCATGTCGGTTAGATGATTACTTCCCATAGTCTCAGTTTCAGTTCCAGTCTCAGTATAGAACTCAGTTCAGTTCTATAGAAATTAGGAATATCAAACACAGTCACCTAGTTCAGTATGAAACTCAGAATAGTTCCAAAGAATCAAGATTGTCAGATACAGTCACTCAGTTAATAGTGATACAACATTAGTAAACTAACATATGAGTAAACTAGTGATTCAGAACTCAGTATTAAGTGTTACCATAACCTTAATTACAATTTAAGCATTCATGCTTGTACTCTCTTTCAGTTATGTTCATGTTATTCAATCAGTTATTGTTCATGCATATGAACTCATACATATCATCCTACCTCACTTAGTACACCAGTACGTTCAAAGTACTGACGCACACTTTTCTTTTGAGCTATGATGTCTTATATCATAGGTTCAGACGCACAGACTCCTAATCATACTAGTAGCCCTAACCTTTCAGCATTAGATTTAGTGGTGATTCTTCATAGTTCGGGGATATGATTATTACTTTAGTATATCAATTTATTAGTTTTTAGTAGTCGGGGTTAGTTGAGGGTTTGTCCCAACCACTCCTTATTCAGACATTTAGAGGATTTTAATACTAGAGTAATTTTTTAGACAGATGTTCAATTTACAGTATTGCTTTTCAGTATTCAATAATTGATTTTTAGCTTTGAACCTTATGGATATTTTTTCCTAAATTTTGTATTTTAAAGTATTGATACTCAGTTATTGCAGAAGGTACTATTCATGTATTAGCTTGTGGTCTTTTGGGATTATAAACACCGTGTAGCATCCGGGGTACAGACTCGGGGCATTTTAAACTGGTATCAGATCCTATGGTTCAACAGTATCCTAGGAAGTCTGAAAGCTGCATCACGTAGAGTCTTGTGCATGGGTGTGTAGTGCGCTACACTTATGGAAAGGAGACTATGACATATTTTAGGAAAAGTTTCCATTCTTTTAGTATTTATGTCATGCGAGTGAGCACAAGCTCAAGTTAAACTCTCTGTCTAATCCAAGTTTCTCTTCTGTTTACAGAATATGCCTCTAAAGAGGACTAAGGGAAGAGGAATGGGAGACCATCCCACACCTCAGCCCGTCCAGCCAGATCCTCTGGATGAATATGTCTCCCACGCTAAATTCAGAACAACTTTTACCATCCTAGCTCATTCTGTGGCAGCTAAGAATAAATGCCCAGCTATTGTTCAGGAAAACCTTGTGGCCAATACTATTGCAGCTAGGATTCAGGATTTTACCTAAATGAACCCTCCATCTTTTACTAGGTCTAAGTCAGATGAGGACCCTCAGGAATTTCTTGATCAGTTGCAAAACTTTACAGATATTATGGGGGTGACTACTATTGAGAGTGCTGAGTTGGCCACATATCAGTTTTAGGATATGTCTCACTCATGGTTTAAATAGTGAAAAGTAGAAAGGGTCATAGATGCAAGGTCCATAGAGTGGGAGGAGTTTGCCACTACTTTTATAGATAGGTTCTTCCCACTGGAGTTGAGGGAAGCGAAGGTTTCAGATTTTATTAATTTGAAGTAGGGCAACATGAAACAGAAAGAGTACTCTCTAAAGTTTACTCAATTATCTAGATACGCTCCTCAAGTGGTGGCAGATAGTAGATCTAGGATGAGTAAGTTTGTGTTTGGGATTTCTAGCAGTGTGGTTAAGGAGTATAGAAGATCAATGCTGATTAAGGAGATGGACATATCCAGGCTCATTGTCCATTCTCAACAGATAGAGGAGGCTAAGAATAAGGAGAAGGTGATGGAGAACAAGAGAGCGAGAACAAGTAGTTTCAACTTCGCTCAGCCTAAGTCAGAAGGTGGGAATCATTCTCATTTTTGCCCAAAATCCTCAGTTCCATCTTTATGCTCAGCCAGTGCTCTAGTGCTAAAATTTAGAGATGGCAACAAATACAGGGCGCCAGGTCCTAAGCCTCAAGATAGTGTCAACAACACCCAAACCAATATCCTTAGCCAAAAATATGGCAGAAACCACTAGGGTCTCTGCAGGGCTGATTGTGATATCTGTTTTGGGTGTGGCAAGCTAGGTAACAGAGTCTGAGATTGTCCCCAGTTAGGTTCCCAGGGTCAGTATAACCATCCCTCAGCTCAATTCGGTTGCTTGAATCAACAGGGTGCCACTTCCAGTGCTACCGGTTGGCAACACCTAAACAGACTCTATTCCATTTAGTCCTGGCAGGATCAGGAAAGTTCTCCTGAAGTGGTCACCGGTACATTGCAATTTTATCATTTATATGTTTATGCTTTGCTAGATCCAAGAGCTTATTTATCCTTTGTAACTCCATAAATAGTTTTCGACTTCAGAGTCAGTCCCGAAATCATAGTAGAGCCTTTCTCAGTCTCTACCCAAGTGGATAAATCCATCATAGCCCGGCGGGTATATAGGAACTGTCCGATTATGGTATCTCAGAAAGTCACTTCAGTAGGCTTAGTAGAATTACAGATGACAGATTTTGATATCATTATCGGCATAGATTGGATCAATTCATGCTATGCTTCAGTTGACTGTAGAAATAGAATTGTCCAGTTTTAGTTTCCAAATTAGCTTATCCTAGAGTGGAGAGGTAGTACTTCAGCACTTATGGGTCAGCTTTTTTCCTACCTAAGGGCAAGAAAAATGATATCTAAGGGATATGAATACCATCTCGTTCGAGTTCAAGATGCTAGTTTAGAAACCCCTAATCTCGAATCAGTGTCAGTAGCATATGAATTCCTAGATGTATTTCCTGAAGATCTTTCTGGTGTTCCTCTTGAAAGAGAAGTTGACTTTGAAATAGACCTTTTTCTAGATACTCAGCCTATCTCTATTCTGCCATATAAATTAGATCTAGAAGAAATCAAGGAGTTAAAAGAAAAATTGAAGGATATATTTGATAAGGGATTCATCTGACCCAGCGTATCCCCGTGGGGTGCACCAATTTTATTCGTGCATAAGAAAGACGGTTCTGTCAGAAAGTGTATTGACTACTACCAGTTAAATAAAGTCATGATTAAGAACAAGTATCCACTTCCCAGTTTGATGACTTATTTGACCAACTTTAGGAGGCCATTTACTTATCTAAGATAGACCTTAGATCAGGCTATCATCAGCTCAATGTCAGGGAATGCGACATCCTAAAAATAGCCTTCAGAACTCGATATGGTCACTTTGAATTCTTTGTTATGTCATTTGGTCTTACCAATGACTGAAAAGCTTTTATCGACTTGATGGACCGTGTATTCAAGCAGTATTTGGACATGTTCATCATAGTATTCATAGATGACATTCTTGTCTACTCCTACAGTGAAAATGACCATGCAGATCATCTCAAAATAGTATTACAAACTCTCAAAAACCATAAGCTATTCGCCACATTTGATAAATGTGAATTTTAGCTAAGGTCAGTAGCTTTTCTCGGCCATATCATTTTTGGTGATGGCATTAGAGTTGATCATCAAAAGACTAAGGCGATGAGGAACTGGACCAGACCTATTTCTCCATCAGACATCAGCAGTTTCATGGGCTTGGCCGGCTACGACCGATGGTTTGTTGAGGGGCTTTTATCTATTGCATCCCTATGTCTAGGATCACTTAAAATAAAGTAAAATTCCAGTGGTCAAATTCTTGTGAGAAGAATTTTCAGGTGTTGAAGACTCAACTCGCTACAACCCAGTTTTGAGTCTACCAGATGGTATAGATGGCCTTGTTATGTATAATGATGCTCCAGAGTTGGTTGGGGTGTGTTTTGATGCAAAGAGGTAAGGTCATAGCCTATGCCTCTACACAGCTTAAGCTCTATGAAAAAAACTATCCAACTCGTGATCTTGAGTTAGCAGCAGTAGTATTTGCCTTAAAGATTTGGAGGCACTATTTGTATAGAGTACACGGTGATTTGTTCACTGACCATAAGATCCTGTAGTATGTAAGCTATGAGAAAGACCTAAACCTCTATTAGATAAGCTAGTTAGGATTATTGAAACACTATGAAATAAGTGTTCTGTATTATCCGAGCAAGACCAATGTAGTGGTTGATTCTCTAAGTACAATGTCTATGGGTAGTGTTGCTTATGTTAAAAATAGTAAGAAAAAGTTAGCTCAGGAAGTTCATCAAATTGCTCGACTAAGTGTCCGCTTAGTCGATTTAACAAAAGGTAGTGTATGGGTATAAAGTATTTCAGAATTATCCCTAGTTTCCGAGGTGAAGGAAAAGAAAGATAGGGATCCAAGTCTAGCTAAGTTGAAAGAATCAGTCACAGAGCGAAAGGTTGAGGTTTTTTCCCAAGAGGGAGATGGTGTTCTACATTATCAGAGTCACCTATGTGTGCCAGATGTAGATAACCTAAGACAATGGGTTCTTGCAGAATCATATGGTGCACGATTCTCTATTCAATCAGGGGCCACTAACATGTACCATGATTTGCGAAAGATCTATTGTGGAGTGGGATGAAAAAAGACATTGTAGAGTTTGCAACCAAATGGTCCACATGTTAGTAGGTTAATATCGAGCATCAGAAGCCTAGTGAGGCTATCTAGGAGTTCAGTATTCCCACTTGTGATGATTTTACCTCATACTTGTCGTCAGCATAATTCAGTTTTGGTCATTGTAGATAGGATGACCAAATCAGCTTATTTCCTACTAGTCCATAAGTCTTTTTCAGCTTAGGACTATGCCAAACTCTATGTCAGATAGTTGGACAGATTGCATGGAGTTACATTATCTATTATCTTAGATAGAGGTACGCAGTTCACCTCTTATTTCTGGAAGCATTTCAAAAGGGGCTTGGTACCTAGGTCCACCTCAGTACAGCCTGTCAACCTCTGATAGATGGTCAACCAGAAATGATTATTTATACTTTAGAAGATATACTATGAGCGTGTGTGATAGACTCTAAAGGTATTTGGGATGACCACTTGCCTTTGATTGAATTTTTATATAACAATAGCTATTGTCCCAGCATTCAGATAGCCTCATTTGAGGTGCTTTATAGAAGGAGATGTAGGTCTCCTATTATTTGGTTTGAGGTAGGTAAGGCCATAATGGTAGGTCCTAACTTGGTATTTGATACCTTGGAAAAGGTTCAGTTGATCAGATAAAGGCTTAAGACAACTCAAAGCAGACAAAAACCGTATGCTGATGTGCGCAGAAATGATCTAGAGTATGAGATTGGTGATCACGTATATTTGAAAATCTCTTCTATGAAATAAGTGAATAAGTATGGCAAGAAGGGGAAGATCTGTCCCCGATATGTCGGTCCTTACAAAATTCTCAGTCATTTCATAAAGGTAGCTTACGAGCTTGAGTTACCTTCAGACATAGCTCAGTGCATCCAGTGTTTTATGTTACCTTGCTTAACAAGTGCATGGGTGATCCAACAATCGTAGTCCCAATATAGGGCCTAGATATTTAGAACAGTCTCTCTTAGGAAGAGGTCCTAGATGAAATCCTTCACTATTAGATTCCCAAACTGAGGAACAAAGAAGTTCCTCCATTAAAAGTTCTCTGGCGGAACCAGTCGGTTAAGGGAGCTAGTTGGGAAGCAGAGGCAGATATGCAGACCAAGTATCCTTACCTCCTCTCCACAAACATAGACTCAACCCAATGTAATAATTTGCTTTGAACTTATTCAGTACCACGCTTAAATTTTCCTTTATAGACTTGGTACCAGTTACCATTGCATATTTAGTTCTATCTACATGAATTAGATATGCATGTTCAGTATGAGAAACTCAGCTTATTAACAATCCCAGTCTTGCATCATGAATCATGTTCAGCTATGTACTCATACATCAGATATGTATGTTCAGTATGAAATTTCAGCATATTAGTAGTGTCAATTATGAAATCATGTTGCAGTTGTGCATATCCAGTGTCTAAATTTAGTCTATCAGTATTCTCAGCCTACTCAGTCTCATTCGAGGATGAATGTTCCTAAGGGGGAGATATTGTAAGACCCCACAGAATTCTAAGTCTAACTTTGTCTCTTAGAGCTTTATGAGGGGTCCCAGACTTAGAAAATTCTAACTATGTATTCATACTTAGAGTTATTTTAGCTTTTCTAAGTTGGTAATTCTTTTTCATTACCCTTATGACTTTTAAATATCGACTTTATGGTTGATTCGTGATCAAGAATGTTAGTAGTTATTTTCGGACAAGTTTTGGATTTTTCGGAACTCGTTTGGTTAAAGTTAGGGAGTCCAAATCAGTGGCTCCGCACGCTCAATGCGCCGTATCACCTATACCATTGATAAATGTTGTTCCCATCTTTCAGTGTCAAATTACAGTGAGTCAATGTGGCCTCAACGTAATGCGTCGGCCATAGTGTAGACACCACCGACGCGATTTATTGGCCTGCGTGTTACTGGATCTATTTCCAGTCATTAAAAAGTCGTGTCCTCAAGGATAATTAGGTCTTTTCCCACCTTATATCAGCCCCCAAAACAAGAGATTAAGCCCTTTTAGAGGAAAAATCCATTTATTCTTCTCATAATTTCTCAAGAAGCTACCTTAGGACCTACAATTCAAGATTCAACGTTCAAGAACACTCCTTCATTCTTCTCAAATTTGAATACAAAGGTAAGTGAAGTGTTTATCCAAGGGTCTCCTTGGACTTCAAAAAACTCTTTTAAAATTCAAGTTAATTGATTTCATAGATTTCATGTTGGATCTTGAATGTATTAATGATTATGAAGTTAATGGTGATCTAATTCCATGATTTTTCCAAAGTTTCATGCAAATAAGTTAAATGTGAATTAAATTTTGTGAACTACATGTTGAACTCATGAATTACAAGTTGAATGAAGAATCCATGATATTACTAGATGTTTATTGATATGTGAAATACCCATGCCCCCCAAGTGTTTGCAAAAATGCTTATGTGAATTGAATAGTCCAAGCATAACATGTCATTATGCGTTTTCAATCATACACAAGCTCATGTATATCAAGTGTTTGACAAAAATTTCTTAGTGGATGTATTATTAGTAAGCTAGTACTATTATGTCACTAAAGTCATGCAGTGATTTACTTTTCATGCTATCAAGTCCTGGAGGAATTTAATACCCCACTGTAAATCTAGAGCCAGTGTCAGTTATAAAATAGTATAAGTTATATCACGATCAGTGGTTTGGTAATCATTTCAGGACTCAGTTAGTAATCATTTCAGAACCCAGCAAGCTCTATTTAGTTTAGTCATTTAACAGAATTAATAATGAATTAGTCCAGCCTAGAACAGTTTAGAAATTCATCCAATGTCTATTCAGTTGGGAGTTGGATTTTGCATTGAGTGAACCCAAGGATGGGGACTTACCTGCTAGCAGAGGGTATGATCCTTAGAAGTAGTCCTTGCGTTCCACAACTACGTAGCCAGTGTAGGTTGAGACATCTTCTTGAAAGTTAAGGGTTGATAAGGTGTTTTAACCTGCCAGTTGAGGGTACGACTGTTCTCATTCAGAGCTCCTTCCAAATGTGGGTGACTCATCTTGTCTTTACCCGTGGCATGGTACTGACACCCTTCCAGCTAGGGTTATAATTTGGAACCCAATTAGATCAGAGAGCGGAAGGTCGGTTAGATAATTACTTCCTACAGTCTCTATTTCAGTTCCAATTTTAGTATAGAAATAAATTTAGTTCTATAGAAATCAGGACTGTCAAAGACATTCACTCAGTTCTGTATGGAACTCAGAATAGTTCCACAGAATCAGGAAACTCTATTAGATACAGTCACTTAGTTAAAAATAATACAACATCAGTAAACTTAGATATCAGTAAACCAGTGATTCAGAACTCAGTATTCCATATTACCATGACCTCAGTTACAGTTTAAACATTCATGCATGTACTCTCTTTTAGTTATGGTCATGTTATTCAGTCAGTTATTGTTCATGCATATCATCCTGCCTTACTCAGCATACCAGTAAATTTAAAGTACTACTGCATACTTTTTTTTATGTTATGATGTCTTATATCATAAGTTCAGACACACGGACTCCTGATCATACTTAGCAACCCAGACCTTTCAGTAGCAGATTTTATGGTGAGTCCTCATAGTTTGAGGACATAATTATTACATTAGTATTTTAGTTTATCAGTTTTCAGTAGTCAGGGTAAGTTCGGGGTTTGTCCTATCAACTCCTTATTCAGACAGTTAGAGGCTTTTCAAACTAGAGTGAGTTTTTAGACAGATGTTAAATTTTTAGTATTCCGTAATTGATTTCCAGTTTTGAACCTTATGGCTATTTTCACCTAAATTTTGCATTTTATAGTATTATTATTCAGTTATTGCAGCAAGTACTAGTTATGGGTTAGCTTGTGGTTCTTCACGAACATAAGACACATATTACATTCGGGGTAGAGACTAGGGGCGTTACATTAATAGAAATACCTTGTCACCCATAAATACTAGCATTTTACCTAACATCAACCCTTCTTTTATGAAGTTTTAAGAACGTATACTTCCAAAGGAGTATCCAAAAAGAGTTCCTTACAAACACATGCTTTATGATCTAATGGAGTTCTTGGCTAAGAATTCCAACTTCGGGAATTATGATGAAGAAATGACTCAAGGAAGTAGACTTGAAATTCTCTTTTATGATGAAAGCATCCCAAAGGAGCAAATGCGCTCTCTGATGAAGACCATGGTGAAGACAATTCCTCTCCTGAGCTACAAGGTGACATTGTTATCTTTTACACTTCTTTAAACCTAGAATGTCGTGATGTCTCTAGTAGCCACATGAGTGTAGTTGGTGGATTTCCTAAAGTAGATTTTTATCAGTCCTCCCTTTGTGATACTCTTGGTTTGCTAAGTTTCATGATGATCAAGTTCTTGTTATAAGTAAGCAAGAACTAGTTGATTCTATAAATGAGAGAATTGATTCTTCAAGTAAGATCAATTTATTTTCACGTAGTGCTCACACTTATGACATGAATGAGGTCCCATCGCTAAGTGATGAGAGTAGGCACACACTAGTTTACACTTGTTAAAACAAAGGTGATTCACTATTTTCATATGAGTTGTTAACAACTAAAGAAGAAGTGTATAATGATCAACTTAGTAGTGAGTATACTCTACTACTTAAGCATGTGTGTGGCATACATGGTGAGCCACAAGTTAGAGATAGTGTTGATAGAGTTGATCATGTGAATGGAAATATTGTGAATCATGACATGTATCATTTTGAGAGTTAACTTTAATGATTAAACTCTTTACCTTTGAAAAGTAATGCTCTCTCAAAGAATGATGTCTCGGGTCAAAATAATGAAATCGCTCTTTCCATGACACCTAGTGATGTGCAATATGATGTGTTTAAAAGGAATTATAGTCTGCTTAAGATTCTCATGTTATCCCATTTCTTTAAATAGATTTAGAATATAGGATTGGGTGAAGATTGTGCTAACTATTCAATTCTTAAAAGTGATCTCTTATTTTTAAAGAAGAATGATCAATTGGGACATGATATCTTGGACTTACTTGAATACTTGAGGAACCCAACTAGTGACTGTTCATATGAAAATTATTTTTATTATGATCCTATGTATGAAACCCTACCCTTGTTTGATAAATGTGGGAATGAAGTTCTTGATACTTGTGGTAACTTGTGTCATGATCCCTTTGATGTTAGTATTGGTATGTGTCTACTTGAGGATTCTTTCCTTGAAAGAGAAGGTATTAATTGCTTGGAAAATGCTTCTTCTTCTACTAGGTGTATCTCTATTGATATGAATACTCATGGTTATGATCTTTATTATAATAGTAATTATATGCATGAGGACATCTTAGTTAAAGTTAATCTGAGTGAGAATTTCACCTTTTGGCTAAGTGAGTATTGCCCCTTGATCCATGTTCTTGGCTACTTCTCTTATTTGTCCCTAGTGATATATTGGGATGTTGTGATTTCTATACATCCAACTTGGTGCTTGGTGAAGATGATAAGTAAGTGTGATTGAGGATGTTGGTATCCTTCCCTATAATGGAAAGTCTTTCTTGGGGACTTACAAACCACTTGATAGACTCAAGTTATGAATGGGAGGCATTTCCTATAAAAATGAGTATTCTTTAAGGAAGGAGAGCAAAGAAAAGATCCAAGAGAGTACACTATTGTGTGTTTTCCTTCTTGTCTAAGGTGTCACTGCATGTAGCTCAAAGAGAGAGTTTCCACTTGAAAATACTTAGGATAAACTCCATTTATGTGACACCCTTCTCTCTGAGTTGTTTACAATTTGTGACTCCTTTCTTAAAGGTGTTTCATTCTTGATGACCCTAGAGTAAATATTTCTTTACCTCTTTGGGGTGTTTCTTATATACTTGTGTACTTGTTTGACACACTTGTGCTTAAGTTGTGAGGACCATAACTTGTGGGTCCTAAGTTGATTATTTGTTGGTGGAAGAGTCCATGGGTGTCAAAGGCTTATTTCCACCTTCCTCAGGTTAGGCTTATTGAAGTATCTTATGGAACCCTTGGGAGCATATCTACCACTGTAACTAGAGGGAACCCAACTCCTTAAAACAACAAATTATTTTGGGTTGGTATGGTTTCTAGTAGGGGCCCTATCCTTTCTAGTAGCATGGCTCCATTGATGAAATCCCTCTTCTTGGAGAGTTATTTGAAAGAAAATTGTTGTATGTGCTTAACTGTTTTGATTCCATCCCTGTGTCCATTATGTGTTAAATATTTTGAGTCAAATGTCATTCTTAGAGGTAATAATACCTTGGTTGATGCTTTTATGCATGATTTCTCTTTATACTACCTTTTTTTTCTATGATTATGTCCTTGTTAGTTGTGGTAATATTTTACAGGGAGGTAGAAAACTTGATGAATGGTCTATTTGGTTTAGTAATAATTCTTTATGGGTCATTCACATCTTTGTCTCCTGAATTTGTGGAATTTTGAACCATTGGTGGTACCACTCTTGGTGTGGTCTCTTGAAGAGAGAACCAAGTAGCTGAGTCTCATGGCTCCCAAGTTGAATGTAGTCTTACCTTCTTGGTTTGCTCATGTCATTCTGACCTTTTTGTTTTCCTTATCTCTTAATAATTGTCATAGTCATTTCCATTACCTTTTCAATAAGCTTTTTCCATGAATAAAATAAAGGATCCTTGGTTATATATTAAGTGTGTACAACCTTGACATGATGCTGTGATTATTTGTGCTAATCCAGAATGCGAGAAGGGGATAAAAGTTCTATTGGAAGGGACATGTGCCCAATATGCCTTGGAGGTGCACCTGACCTGCTCTAGCGGATCACGAGCAAGTCAAAATACTTTCATCCATTCTAGAAATTCCCTTGAAGTGTTCCACAACTATCCCAAAGATGGTATAATGGGCTGCGTTGCTTCATTAATGTAAGTGGGTCACTATTGGGCCCACTATAATATGTTGAACCATAGACTATAAATAGATTAGCTTAGTATTTATGTCATTAGTTTTGTTTTAGTAATGACGATACGAAAACACTTGAGAGAGTGAGTGAGATAGCTTGGAAAACCTTTTATTGACATTTGTTTAAAAACGGTGATTGTAAGGGTGTTTCGATTCTCTTGCAGTCAACATAAGAGATTAGGTGCTTGTTGACTATTGATTTGGGGGTTTTTTGAATTTAATATACTCATTTGTTCCTATTTCTTTCTATCTTCTTTTGCCAATCTATCTATTATCTATCCTTTTATCCCTTTACTTTCTGTATTTTAATTTCGCCATTTCTTTAGTGTTTCTGTTTTTTCTCATCTTCGCAGATTACTCTCGTATCAATCACATCTCAGGTTTCCCATTTTCCATAACGACTTTGATGGAATACTATCCAGGGTCTCTAACGGTTTCCTCCCACAATCAGCATCACTCTATAGCTCTTTCATCTACTTTTGACTCATCACAGTTGCTGTTCATTACTTCATCGAATGGTCTGCTGTCGACCTAACCCTTTAATCCATTAACCAACTCTTATAAAGTGTCTTGCAACTTATCATAACTGTTTCTTTCCTTCAATGTTAGAGTTTTGATTTAGTGCTTCAAAACTATCATATTTTTCTTCCTTCTCTCTTAAACTTTTAAGGAGTGCGTCCACCTTTTTCATAACTTCTTGATCACCTTCATCTATATGTTTAAGATGAAAAGATGAAATACTTGAAGAAAAATTATGGTGAGGAATTTTACAGAGCTGTTGCAACGTCTTTGGAAGAGAGTAACAATTACAACCGGAGTGGAAGACACATCAATCTCAGAGCATAGGAATTATGCAGTCAATAAGAAAACTTTTATGGGGGATGGATTTATCCTTTCATGTGCTTTGCCTTACCTCTTTAGGAAGCAGCCAAAAGAATGGGGTGGGTGTGATAACAATCCAAAATCACAATGACACCTGAACGATGTCCTTTCACAATGTTTCAGAATGTTCTCTTCAATAACAACTCATAACTTAATTTGTTGTGTGTTCCCAGAAACTACATGTTAGACCATGCACTTCATCCAGTAGTCAGAAACAGGCTTCGAAATATCTGTGAACGGCAACACCAATCTCTAAATGAACTGCTCAAAATCCATGACGACCTTCTTGATCAACCTCGGGTTTTGAAGATCCATGACTTGGGGAGTTCATGTCCTGTATTTCTTCTGCTTTTGATGGGATGAAATTATACATGAAATGTTTCTTAATAATAAAAATAGAAAAATGTGTTTGATGAATTATTATAGTGTTGAGTAAAAGTGGATAGAGATTTACGCGATGTTTTGGTATTAAATTTGGAAAGTATTTGACACTATAAATTATTTTCTTAATATATCTTTGGTATAGGTTACATTAATAAGATGTAAATTCGCTGAACAAAATAAACATTTTTTGACATTCAATTAATGCCTTTACAAATTGTGACTAGTCATATTTTAACGTTTTCTCATAAGTTTCCTTCTCCGTCTCCTCCTCCTCCTCCTACTAGTAGTAGTCCCATCCTCAAACAGGTTATAAATGTAATTACAAGTAATTTTATTTAATAGAATTGATGATAAAAAATAATTAATCAGTTATAGTAAATTAAATTACACTAATGATTAATATATTTGATCTATCACGTACACAAGCAGGATACTTAAAATATAGGAATAATACATAAATATGACCCTAAACTTGACACCAAATTATAACATTGACCTTAAATTTTCATAGTTCACAAGTAGGCCCTTTAACTATACAAAACCTGAAAAAAAAGACACTCCGATTTTTCAACTACACGCGTGTACCTCACTCTCTTTGACGTGGATTACTAATCCACTCATGTGGTGCCACCTAATAAAAAAAACACGTTATATGTATGACATTTAACTTTTTCAGAGGGCAAATTGGTCCTTTAACTATACAAAAGCTGAGCAAAAAAACCCTTCAATTCCATCTCGAACGTGCGCCGTTGTGCATGCACAATACGCGTTTTGCCACATAGGATTAGGGTGTTTATTTTTTCAGGTTTTAAATAGTTAAAGACCCTATTTGTGCACTGTCAAAGTTTAAAGTCAATGTTATAATTTGGTGTCAAGTTTAGGGTCATATTTATGTATTATGCCAAAAATATAACTGTGAGTATTTCTATTTATTAGTATCACACTTAGATTCGTTTTACACTAATAAAATAATAGAAAAATAGTTGTATTTATTTTGCATTTGTAAAGATTGTAATTTTAATATTTAATCTAGACAATTTAATCAGTTTGAGGAAGTAATTAATGGCTAATGATTTTCCTAATTTTTTTCCGCATGTTTTTGGTTGGGTGATACAAATTCTCCAATCTGAATATAATAGAGTAGGTGTCTGCATGATTTATTTAGCGGGGTCGTGAGAAATCGATAATGTATTTGTAGCCAATTAAACTATGGAGATTTGTCAAGTTTGTGGTTATAAGTCTGGCGATCCATCAAAATTTGCATTGAGCTAAGTGTTTCCAAAATCTGACAATTTGTTAGGACTCAAGGTTTGTCAATTAATATTGGTATTCCCTCAAAAGATAGGTATTGATTTATCTAGGCACTTCTCTTGTTAAAAATTTGCTAGGCCTTAGCTATATCTAAAATATCTAGATAGCCGTAATCCTTAGAGGAAAAATTTAGCACCAATATTGGTTCTTCTCACAATCATTAAAGTTCTTTGGTGAGAAACAAGATGACTATGGATAACAACTAATCTCTATCGGGAATGACCAAAATGTGGATACGATGATGGCATCAATTCTAGTGCACTCAAACAAGAACTTTGACATAGATAATGTCAAAAATGGTGATACGAGCGCAAAGAGTTGGGAAGGCAAGATTCACGACGATAAGCTGACATCCCCTTTGAGCTTCATTAGCCCCTAAATTTTTACCTAACCGTGCCTTGATAGTTCCACCATTAACTGTAAAACATGTTACTACTTAGATGAGTACTCCAAATAATAATATTGCGAACAATGATCATCTTAATGAACTTGTAATTAATAATGTTAGAAAATTGGACTCTCTTACATATGTTAACACTAGTAGGAATTATAAGTTGTTACAGGTAGCAAATTTGTCAAAATAATCTACAAAATGCAGATTCTTTCGAGGACTGAGAGGATGATGAATTGTTGGATAACTATTTTTCTAATGCTGCTAGGTACGTCGACATCTCTCCTTGATAACAAAGAAGTAGAAAATACTAAAATAAAAACAAAACTTTAGGTAGGCATCATAATTGAGATGATAAAGTGTATGAGTATTTTATCTCAAAACAACTACTAATGAGAGTATGCAAAGCAGGTCACAAAGTTCAACAGAACAAAGAAAAACTAATTGAATTTCAAGACCTCTTCATTAGGTTAGAGGAAGGAGACAACGGGAAGAACCAGTCTGGAAAATTTATGGCAGGTTAAGAAGGTCATTACAGATATTGAGCAGTCCATCTAGAAAATGGTGTTGCCATCCGCGGACATTTCCAAGCATGTTTTTGACTATAGGATGAAGGGCGTGGTCAAACATGTAGTTAAAGGGAACACACAACATGTTAAGTAATGGGATGTTACAAAAGAGAACATTTCTAAAAATTAACGAAGGACTTATGTGCAGATGTTATTACGAGTTTGGAGTTGTTATCACACCCACCCCATTATTGGGGCTACCTAAAGAGCTAAGGAAAAGAACATGAAAGCATCAATCCGGTCTTCTCATATTTTTTCCACGGGTTTAATGACACAATAAATCCTGCCTCCGGAGCAGATTTCTCATTGATTGCATAATTTTAGAGCTTTGAGATTATGTATCTTCTACTCAGGTTGTAATCGTTAATCTTTATCAAAGCTACCATGAGAGCTTTATAATCTTCCTCACCATAATTTTTCTTCAAGTCTTTCATATTTTTATCTACATCATCTATCACATTATCATAACGACTTTGATGGGATGCCATCCTAGGTCACCAAGAAATTTCTCCCACAATGAGCATAACTCCATAGCTCTTTCATCTGCTTCTGACTCATCATATTTTCTCTTCATTACTTCATGGAATGGTCTATTGTCTCTCCCATCAAACTAGCACCAATTGGACCAACTCTTTGTAGTTCCTTTAAGCCATTCACAAACTCTTTTTAAGTGTCTTGCAGCTGATCAATACTATTTCTTTCCTCCACTAATAGAATTTGATTTTATGATTCCAAATCATTGTATTCTTTTTCCTTTTATCTTAATCTTTTAAGGTGTGTTTCCACCTTTTTTGGAACTTCTTGATCACCTTCATTTCTAATATGTTTCATCACGTTCAAAGATTATGCACATGTTTGCAAGGATTTGTTTACATATCTAAATTTAGCGTTGGTGATAAAATCCTCACAAGCAAGTGCATAATACTTGAATGTGATGAAACATATTGAAAATGAAGGTGATAAAGAATTTATGAAAAAGGTGGAAGCACTCATTAAAAGTTTAAGAGAGAAGGAAGAAGAATACGATGGTTTGGAAGAACTAAATCAAACTCTGATACTAAAGGAAAGAAACAATAATTATGAGCAGCATAACACTCAAAGAATTGGTTAATGGCTTAAAGGAGTGATCAAGAGTTGTTCCTATTGATGTTAAGAGGATGAACAACAGACTATTCCATGAAGCGATAAGGAGAAACTAAAATGAGTCAAATGCAGATTAAAGAGGTATGGAGTTATGTTCATTGTGGGATGAAAACCTCAGAGACCATGGATGGAATCACATCAAAGTCTTTATGGTTAATGACAAATTTATGAACGCGATGGATAATGAATATGAAAAGCTGAAAGACTTGAAGAAAAATTATGGTGAGGAAGTTTACAAAGCTTCCACAACAACTTTGATAGATATTAATGATTACAATCCGAAAGGAAGATACATCATGTCAGAGCTTTGGAATTACATAGTCAAGAAGAAAGATATTCTGGAGGAAGGAGTTACTGTGTTACTTAACCTGTGGAAAAAGATGAGACTGCTCAACAATTTTTTAATGGACTGTTCAAAATTCATGATGACTTTCTTGATCTATTATGGGTTTTACAGATCAACGACTGGCTGGGAGTTGATGTCTCGATTTCTGCCGCTTTTGATTGGATGAAATTATCCATGAAATTAAGTAGATAGGAATTGATAGGTTTGTTTTGATATTAAATTTGGAAGGTATATGATTGTAAATTATTTTCCTAATAAAGCTTCAGTAAAAGATTACATAATTTAGATGTAAATGTAAACATTTTAGACATTAGTTTAGTGTCTTTCAAAATTTTGATCAGTCATATTTTAATTTTATCTCATCAATTGTTACTACTACTACTGCTACTTGATTTTATGTATCCCGTCTACAAGTAGATTACTTAATCTAATTAAATGTAATTTTATTTGATAGAATGGATAATAAGAAATAACTAATCAGCTATAATAAATTAAATTACACTAATTATTAATTATATTTGATGTATCTCGTTCACAAGCAAGTTACTTAAAATAAAATTATGGGTAATTCTATTTTATAGTATTTTTTACACTCTTGGTGTCTATTTACACTAATAGAAAAATAAAAAAATAATTGCATTTATTTTGCATTTGTAAAGATTGTATTTTTTTTTTGTTTCATCTAGATGGTTGATTCATTTTGAGGTATTAATTATTGGCTAAGTATTTTCATAATTGTCTTCCACATGTGTTTTGTTGGGTGATACGGGTTTCCAATTTGAGTAGGATAGAGTTGGTCCCTGTACAATCCAATAGCTGGGTTATGAGAGATAGGTAAAGGATTTGTAGCCAATTCAATTATGAAGATCTATCAAGATTTGCGGTTATAATTCTTGATATCCATCGAAATTTGTGATGATCCAAGTGTTTCCGTATTCTGACAATTTGTTAGGAGTTAAGAATTGACAATTAATATTCATATTCCCTAAAAAAGTTAGCTATTGATTTAGCTAGGCACTTCTCTCATTAAAACTTAGCTATGGATTAGCTATACATAACATTCCTAGTTAAACCATAATCCTTGGAGGAAAAATTTAGTGCCAATATTGGTCCTTCTCACAAAAAACTCAGCTCAAAATTTCTTTATAAAAAAATCCCTTTATTTGAATAAATTATGAGATAGAATATGTTTTTAGGGAATAGGACATTTTTCAACCCAACCTTGAAGAGTATGATGTCATGGTTCACCTTCTCTCGATTATCGAGCTTCAAGACCAATTCTTGGACTTCATCATAATAGGCCAAGGTACTCTTTCTTCCTTGCCGCAAGTTATATAAATTCGCATGCTGCTCGTGTCGATACCTCTTTTGCACATACTTTTGTCTCATGAGTCCCTTCAATACATCCCATGGGGGTGGTTGTCTATTATTCATTGCATTTCCAAACCTCTTGACACAATCCCACCACGTATTGGCATACCCTTCAAAGTGGGCTATGTCATAGCAACTCTTCTTATCTTTGGCGATATCATTAACTTGGAGAATCCTTTCTCAAGAGGAATCCTATGAGAGATAAGCTTCATGATCACTCTCTCCTTTGAAAGTCGAAAGACTAACCTTGATGGAATTGATACCCACATCTCGATCCCTATTACCTTGTTGGTTCCATTGATCATAACCTTGGGGCTGGTTTTCTAAGTTTCCTCTACCATTAGGCGCCGTTCCAAATCTTTCTCCTTGATCTTGATAACCTATTTGTCCATATATCTACCTCTCATATCCTCTATCAATATGTTGGCTTCATCGAATGCTCATGTAACACCCTGCATTTTTGAACTAGAAATCGAATCATCTTTGTAACACCCCGCAAGAATCCTCTACGTGTTAGCTCCTAGTAGTATGCTTATAGAATTGAAAAGAGTAGAAATTTTTTTCTAAGTGTAAAAAGGGACTTAGAATCATTTTGAGTTTCCAAACTTCGGGGATTTTATTTTTGGCCTTTCCAACCTCTGTTTCTTGATTTTTTTGTTGATATATGATGGGTCAAGTCAATAGTACATCTTGGGTGCATTTCGGGCACATCTTGGGTGCATTTCAGTGGCATAAGACAATGGTTTGAAATACTCCCGCATTTCGGGTGCATTTTAGGACCCAATTTCAGGGTCAACTTCCAATGATCTTAACTTCCTGTATATAATTAACTGGGAGATATTCTATATATAAAATGAAATAACTTTGAGTCTTCTTTCCTATGCAATTGGTTTCATCCAAATCCAACATCTGAGTAAGAAGTTATGCCCAATTTACTTCAGCCTGTCAACTGAGGGATAGCTGCAACCATGTTTGTTTCTTTAGGGGTATTTTAGTCCTTTCACTCACCCCTTTAACATCTTAAACACGGGATTTTAATCCCAATTGATAAAAATATAGCCATTATCTTAAAAATTCTCAAGAACAACAACCTTTAGTCCTAAAACAAAATCAAGATTCCTCAAAATTAAATCGTAGAAATTCGAAAATAATTCAAGATTCAGGATACCCATTGCGAGGGCTAAAAGATGCATCCATCAATCATACGTATAGCATCTCAAAAGCTAGAGTTCATTCAAAATTTTCTAATTTAAGGTACGTAGTGTTTTTCTAAAATTTCATGGGCATGAAATCATGTTTTTAAGAAAAGGGTTTTGGATTTATGATTAAATTCATCCTTTAGAAGCATTGATGATATTGTTTTGACCTTTAGGACTTCACCCCAAAGTGATTTGAAGTTATATATATATGTAAGCATATGTTTTAAGGTTGATGATTTAATTTAGAGCATGACTCATGAAAAATCTCTCTCTTATTATGATTTTTCTTTACTTATTATATGTTATGAATTGTTTTGAATACATCTCGAAAAGCATTATATGAAATGCCTTAAGTATTGTTATATTTGGATTATGATTTTTATTTCAAAAGATAGGGTAGTTTATGTTGATAAATGTTGAAAATATTCATTTAATGGAAAGAGTTGCATCATTTGTAAAGATTACACGACCAGCACTTGTTTATGGAAAGGATGAGAATTTTTGCATAGTTTTGATTTATGTTTTTGGAACATGAAATCTCTTATACTAATTGCATGTTTGGGTGGTCTGAACTATGTTTTAGTGAAAGAATCATGCATGATACATTATGGCTAAGAAATAGGACTTGCAAGTCTTGGTGTGACGACACCAATTCAGATAATGCCATAGTTATTCAGAATAGAATAGAATGCATATTTCCAATCAAATTTTTCAGATGTTGAAATTAGAATAATGTACGATTAGAACATGATAAATTGGGCATAAAGAGAGTTCAGGTGGTTCCCTAAAGAGGGCATGAGTTCAGACAACTCATTGCTCAAAATCGTGAATTGCAGATTTTGGTATATTATTATATGCTGGCCTAGTGCCCTGTGGCGTATCAGACTCAGACACTCCAACCCTTACGGCACACTCGGGTTGGGGGCTTCCTCATCGAGTTAATGGAGGATTCCATATAGCCCATGGAATATCAGACTTGTAGGAGAGTACCACCTAATTCAGAAGTAATAAAAAGGTCAAAGAAACTGCATTGATAGAAAGGTTTTATGATTATCAGAAATATCTGTGTGTTTTGAATTAATATCTTTCATGATATTTTATGACTTGCTCTAAACTATTTTATTTATATAAAAGCTTTATTTTGGATTTGCTCTGCGTACTAGTACATTTGTATTGACCCCCTACCTCCTAGGGTCTAAAGCTCAGTTCAGGAGTCATGCTAAGCTGTAGAGTTTTTAGACAGTAGGGATTTGTACAATTGGTGAGCCTTCTTTATTACAGAAGGCCTATGTCTTCCAGATTATGTCACTTATTAGGGTTTTGGTCTACTGGGGGCCTTGTCCCAGTTTTCAGATGGTTGTTATTTTCAGATATAGTAGAGATTTCTCGAACTTGTTCAGATGTAGTTTAGTTGATATTGGGGTTTTATCCTTCTTTGTTAAATTAAATCCAGGGTATGACCATGTTTCCGTATTAGATTATATTTTTGCATCTTCTTTATTTCATATGAATGTTGTGCATGATTACTAGATATAGTAGAACGTTTGGGCCTTCATGGTTTGGGATATCCATCACGGTCAAGGCCCCGATTTGAGTCATGACAAACTTGGTATTAGAGCACGGTTCATGGTCCCAGGGTGTCTACGAAATCGCATCGCCTAGAGTATTGTTTATAGGTGTGTAGCATGCCACACATATTGTCACGACCCGAACTAGGGCCTGGCCCTGACGGACATCCCGAACCCTGAGGGCCCAAAACATCCCTCTCTATCTGGTAAGCATGCACACATTCATATAAATAAACAAGATGCGGAAAATTTATATGCTACGAAAACATGGTTAATTCAGAATTCAGCATAAGTACGAAAATTGAAAATCAACTACATCTAATAACATCTGACTCAGTCTGCAAAATCTTTACTACAGGAAAATATGACAACTGTCTAAAAACTGGGACAAGGCCCCTAGTAGACCAAAACAATAATAAGGGACATAATCTGAAAGAAGGGCCTTCTGGAATAGAGAAGGCTCACCAACTAATCACTGCAACTGTATATGACAAATCTAGTACCTTTATGGACCCCTAGACTGAGCCTTAGAACCTGAAGGGAGGAGGGAGGGTCAATATACATGTACTGGTACGCAAATAAATCTAAAATAAAGATTATATTTAAATAAACTAGTTTGGGAAACAACTTTGTCAAAACATTATACATCAAGTGGCTTTCAAAACACATGGGTGTATTTCTGCATAATATGTGACCTGCCTATCAATGCAAGTTCTGATCTGCATATTACTTCTGAGTTAGGTGACACTCCCCTACAATTCTTATATTCCACGAGTAGTATGGAATCTTCCATTGACTCGGAGGGGAAGCCCCCAACCCAAGTGTGCCACAAGGGTTTGAGTTCCTTAATATGATATGCCATAGGGCTCCAGGCCAACGTAATAAATAAACTCGGATCAGAAAATCATGGTTTTGGGCGATGAGTTGTTTAATACTGACGCCTTCTTTGAGGAACCACCTAAACTCTCTTTATGCCCAATTTTATTCTGTTCTAAATCATGCATGTTTGTAGTTTCAACATCTGAAAAAGTCTGATTTCGAACATGCATTAAATTTGTTCTGAATTATCATAGCATAATCTGAATTGGTGTAGTCACACCAAGACTTGCAAGTCCTATTTTTTTATCCATAATGGATCATGCATAATTCTTTCATTAAAACACAGTTCAGACCACCCAAACATGCAAACAATATAAGAGATTTCATGTTCCGAGAACACTAGTCAAGACTACGCTGAGATTGTTCAAACATATGGTGGTTATGTGCTTTTGGCCAAATCATGTACTCTTTCATTATATGAATGTTTTCAACATTTGTTAATATGCACGACCCTCTCTTTCAAATTTAAAACCATAAATCAATTTGTAGCATTATTCAAGATATTTTGTATCATGCTTTTCAAGATACATTCAAAACAATCAATATCATAAAAAAAATTGGGAAAATTATACCAAGAGAGGGATTCAGGTGCGTTATGCTCTCAATTCATTCATAAATCATAAAACATATGCATACGTATATATATAATTTCAAATCAATTTGGAAAAGGTCAAAAGACCAAAACAATACCGTCAAGATTTCTAAAATATGAATATATTCATAAATCTGAAAACCCCTTTCATAAAATCATTATTTTTATGCCCATGAGATTTTTATAAAAACCCTGCGTACCTCAAAATAGGAAAACAATGGGTGTTTCTTGAAGCCTATAATCTGGGGATTTCGAATCTTCAATTGATTTTGAAAACCAACGGTTGAATCTTATGTTTCTTGAAGTTCTTGTTTGAAGCTCTAGAGAGGATTCTTGATGATTTTGATAAAAGTAGGGTTAAGTTGCTCAACATACCCTAAATCCTTTGTTTGGACGGTTTTAAAGTCTAGGGAAAAGTTAAAATTATCATTAATGACTCCTCAAGGGAACTGGAATTTGAACTTAAAAACTCGATTTCTGGTGCCACCGCAACGCGCCACAATCGCGGTGGTCCAATGGAATTCGACCAGTGGGAAATTAAGTGCCTCCGCGATGTGCCATCATCGTGGAGGCCTACTAGAATTTGATGATTCTCAATTTGAACCTCTCCGTGACGCGCTAGACACCAAAATGATGATGTTTACAATAGGAACTTTAAATTATTCATAACTTCTTCACCGAGGGTTCGTTTTGGACGAATCTTATATCATTGGAAAGCTAATTCAGTCATCTATGTAATGAAAGGTTGAACTCTAGGAAATTCCACATGAAAATTAATTTAAATCATTCTAAAAGATAATTCCTAGACTTTTCATGGACAGAATTTAGCTAAGAAGACGTCGGGGTGTTACAATATCCCCCCTTTGGGATCATTTACCCCCGAATGATGATGCAGAAAACAGACAATCACAAATCCAAGCATACGAAAGAATAGAAAGATTAAGGTAAGGGTTGTACCTTCAACTTCGTCATCTACTGGGTCAAAAAGGTGTGGTTATCTTGCTCTCATGTCATCCTCTGATTCCCAAGTGGCTTCTTCAACTTTTTGAATCTCCACAACACCTTAATTGAAACTATTTCTTTACTTTTCAATTCCGGACATGAACACCTAGGATTGCAATAGGTTCCTCTTCGTATAATAAGGGGGCTATCACCTTGATCTCTTCTATAGGCAACACCAAAGAATGGTCTCTAATGCATTTCTTCAACATAGATATGTGAAATAGCGGATGGACAAAACCCAAACTGGGAGGAAATTCTAACTCATATGCAACACCACCTATTCTCCTCAAAATCTGATATGGTTCTATATAGAGAGGACTCAATTTACCTTTCTTCCCAAATCATATGACTCCCTTCATAGGAGAAACTTTTAGAAATACCCAATCACCGACCTCAAACTCTAAATCTCCTCTCCTAACATCGACATCAGATTTCTGACAACTCTTAGCTGTCTTAAGTTGTTTTCTGATGACTTTAACATCCTGCATTGCTTGATGAACAAGATCGGGCCCAAATATTTGCATCTCACCTACTTCATACTATCCTATAGGAAACCTACACCTTCTCCCATACAGTGCCTCAAATAGTGCTATCTTAATACAGGAATGGAAACTTTGATTATACGCTATCAACGGTAAGTGCTCTACCCAACTACCTTTAAAATCAATCACACAGGCCCTCAACATGTCCTCAAGGGTTTGAACAGTGCATTCGGCCTACCCATAGGTCTGAGGGTGAAAAGCAGTGCTTAGGTTCACTTGGGTACCTAATCCTTTCTGGAAGGATCTCCAAAACTGAGAAGAGAACTGTGTACTTCGACCAGATATGATGGACACAGGCGCCCCGTGCAAATTAACTATTTCTGCAATGAACATCTTAGCATAATCCTCTCCTAAATAGTTAGTCCTGACAGGCAGTAAATGGGCTGACTTGGTCAGTGTATCTATAATCACCCAAATAGAATCATACTGGTGTCAGGACTTCGGGAGCCCTGTAATGAAGTCTACATTAATCATATCCCACTTTTACAAGGGCAAAGCTATCTCTTGGGAAGAACCAGCTGGCCTATGTGTTGTACTATAACTTGTTGACAATTCAAACACTTGGAAACAAAGTTATCCACATCACACTTCATATTATTCCACCTATACAAAGATTTCAGATCCTGGTACATCTTAGTAGAGCCTGGGTAAACAATATACCTCGAAGTGTGAGCTTCGTTAAGGATTATATTCCGCAAATCATCCACATCTGGTACACATAATCTACCATAAAATCTTAAAATACCATCACCACCGATCTCAAATAACATCACTTTCTGCTGACCCATATCATTCTTAATTTGCATCAAGATAGGATCCTCAACCTGCTTCTTTTTAACTTCCACACAAAGGGAAGACGTAGCTATCACATGAACAACTATTCCCCCATCTTCAGAATCTAAGAGTCGCACTCCTAGATTTGCAAGCCAGTGAATATCTTTCTCCATTTCTCTTTTCCCTTCCTTCACATGAGAAAGACTACCCATAGACAATTGCTGAGGGCTTCGGCTACCATATTTGCGTTACCCGGATGATAGCAAAGGCTCATGTCATAGTCTTTCAAAATCTCCATCCAATGCCTTTGCCTGACATTTAGTTCCTTCTGTGATAAAACATACTGTAAACTCTTATGGTCAGTGAAAATATCAACATGCACCCCATAAAGATAATGCCTCCAAATTCTAAGCGCAAACACCATAGCTGCTAATTCCAAATCGCGAGTGGGGTAGTTCTACTCATACACATTTAACTTCCTAGATGAATAAGCCAACACATTTCTGAGCTGCGTAAGTACACACCCAAGTCCCACATAGGACGCATCACAGTACACAACAAAACCCTCTGTACCTTCCGAAGGAGTCAAAATAGGAGCCGTAGTCAACCTATCTTTCAAATTCTCAAAACTATTCTCATAAGAGTCAAACCATAAAAACTTCACCTTTTTCTAAGTCAACTTAGTAAGTGGAGCAGCTATAGAAGAGAAAATCTCTACAAACCTCCGATAATACCCTGCCAAACCCAAGAAACTCTAAATGTTGGATGGAGTCGTGGGTCTGGGCCATTTCTTTACTGCCTGAATCTTTTGGGGATCAACTTTAATCCCTTCACTAGACACAATGTGCCCTAAGAAAGTAATAGCAGTTAGCTAGAATTCACACTTAGAGAATTTTCCATACAACTTATGATATTTGAGGGTTTGAAGAACAGTGCGGAGGTGATTGGCATGATCCTCCTCACTTTTAGAGTAAACCAATATTCCATCAATAAAAACAATGACAAACAGGTCTAGGAACTAACAGAAAACCCTATTCATTAGGTCCACGAAAGTTGCAGAGTTGTTGGTCAACCCGAAGGACATGACTAAGAATTCCTAATGACCATATCTGGTTCAGAAGGCTATTTTAGGAATGTATAACTTCCTAACTTTCAACTGATGATATCCCAAACAAAGGTTTATTTTTGAAAAACATGTAGCACCCTGAAGATGATAAAAAAGGTCATCGATTCTAGGAAGAGGATATTTATTTTTCACTGTGACCTTATTTAACTTGCGATAATCTATGCACATACGGGGAACCATCTTTCTTTCGCATGAAGAGTACAGGTGCACCCCAAGGAGAAACACTAGGTCTAATAAAACCCTTATCTAGGAGATCTACTAGTTGTTCTTTCAACTTTTTTAACTCTTGCCGAGCCATTCTATATGACAGAATAGAAATAGGATGGGTATTTGGCAACACATTAATGCCAAAATCTATCTCCCTATCAGTTGGAATTCCTGGTAGATCA